>NW_010519653.1:20868-40468 GCF_000687285.1 Phaethon lepturus
CTAGACTTGTCCAAAATTCTTATTGGGAGTACTCCTCTACTAATCAGTCAATAACTTAATTCTAAAGCTTCAATTAATGATCTAGTTTCAAGTCAGTCCATTGTCTTAAGTCAATCTATCATCTCATCTATACAGATGAATTCCAAGGTAGTTCCTGCACCACCTAAGAATTAACGACTCAGGTACAATTGCTGGGCAGACAGGCACAGCCCCAGTATACTACAGAACAGTCCCAGCTATACCAGAGAACATTCTTGTTTTCATACTTATGATTCAAGCCCTACAGCTCTTGCTATTCTGTAAACCATTCTTTAACAAATAACGCTCTGTTTACAGCACTATGAGGTGTACACTGAATAGTATGTTGCCTTTTACTAATAGTCGTTCTGGGGTTTGGTCCTGGTTTCTGGCAGGATTGCTGTTCCTTAGCTTCACATACCTTCCTCTCCCAATCCCGCTTCATGAACATCAACAGGAGCACTGTGAACAGAGCAGGCAGAGCATGGTGCGTCAGCCAGGGTGTGGTGTTGCAGTTTGCCTGGCATGTTGCACAGAAAGGAGCGCAGGGAGGGCATAGTCACCCTATCAGCTCAGGAGGAGAGTTCAACTGGTGGCCATTGCCCTCTCAGTGGGAGCTTAGCTATGGTATCCACCTGTACGAAAGCCATGTCCGCCAGAATGGATGTGGCAACCCAGACAGAACTCCCACAGAAACATGCAGCCATCCAGGCCTCAGGCTGCTGAGAGTGCCAGAGCCTCTCACTGGTAATGGGTGGCAGTAGGGAGAACAACTGTGTGAGGTGTGACCAGGTGGATGATCTGCTCAGCCTCATGGCAGAGCTATGAGAGAAAGCAGAAAGGTTAAGGAGCATCAGGGAGCTGGAGAAAGAGATGGACTCGTGGAACCATGCTCTGCCCTCCCTCAGACAGAAACAGGAACAGCCACCAGAAAGAAAACAAGATCGGGGGGGTCCTGTATCCTTTCCCTGCCAGGCTGAAGGCAGTAGCGTGCAGGAGAGAAGCAAATGGAGGAAAGTCCATGTTTGAGGCAGCAGGCAAACCGCCTCCTTGCCCACCTTGCCTCCCCAGATACTCTGTACAACAGGTATAAGGCTCTGGATGTGGAAGGGCAGTCCATGTGAATGATGTGGAAAGCAGTTCAGCTACACCAGAGGTGTTGCTAAGGTCAGCAAGGCCTACCACCCATATCACGACCACCCCTATGAGGAAGAAAAGACTGGTTATATTTGTAGGTGGCTGCCTTCTGAGGGTAACAGAAGGCCCAATATGCTGGACAGACCCTCCTCTTAGGGAAGTCTGCAGCCTCCCTGGGACCTGGATTGAGGACATCACTAGGAAACTCCCTAGCCTCCTGCAGCCCTCAGACTGTTACCCACTACTGCTCTTCCATGTGGGTGGCAATGAAGCCTCAACACATAGTCCAAGGGTGATCAAAAGGGACTTCAGGGCCTTGAAAGATGGTTGGTAAGGGAATCTGGAAAACAGCTTATTTTTTCTTCTCTCTCCAAGTTTGCAGGCATTGACATATGAAGAAACAGATGGGCCCAGTGTAATAATACATGGCACTGTTACTGGTATCACAACCACAGTTCCAGGATTTTTGATAAGAAGATGGCTTACACATCATCTGGCTTGTCGGCATCAGGCAGGATTAACCTTTCTCGAAAGGGGAAAAGGGTCTTTCTTTGCAAGCTGGCACAGGTTATTGACAGAGCTTTAAACTAGACTCAAAGGGGCAAGGGGATAATGTCAGGCTTACTCAAAACCAGCTGCAGGATGACATGCCATGATTAGAGGGATGGAGCACTAGCAAGGCCCCTCAGCCTGTTCCAACAGTGGAAGACCTCAAAGGAACTAAAGGGGATTCCTCTAAGAGGGTGACACAGCCAACAGCCCGGCTTAAGTGCCTCTACCACAACACACACAGCACAGCCTACAAACAGGGGGAGATGGAAGCCACTGTGCTGCTTGAAAACTATGATCTGTTTGCCATTACTGAAGCTTGGTGGAATGAATCCCATGACTGGAGTGCATCTATCGATGGCTACAGGCTGTTCAGAAGGGACAGGCAAGGAAGGAACGGTGGAGGCATTATCCTCTACATCCCAAAATGGAGAGAGTGCAAAGAGCTGTCTTTGAAGAATAGGCACGAGCAAGTCAAAAGCTTATACGTAAGGGAGACACTGAGGAAACAAAGAGAACATTGTGGTTGGTGTATACTACAGACCACCCAATCAAGGGAAGTCTATTGATAAAGCCTTCCTACTCCAGATCCAGGAGTCATTGTGCCTGCAGTCTGTCATCCTACTGGGGGAGCTCAACAACCCCAACATCTTCTGGAAAAATAGCACCACGAGCTGTAGGCAATCCACAATACTCCTGGAGTGCATGGAAAACAAATTCCAGTGCTACGTAATAGACAGCCCTACCACAGGAGATGCCACACCGGACCTACTGATCACCAACACAAGTGACCTAATTGGTGACGTCAAGGTTGGAGGCAGGTTGGGCTGCAGTGATCATGCACTGGTGGAGTTCACAGTCCTGAGGGATATGGGGCAGGCAAAGAGTAAAGTCAGGGCCCTGTATTTTCAGAAAGCAAACTTCCAGTTCTTCAAGGAGTTAGTTGATAGGACCCCCTGGGAAACTGCCCTCAGGGACAAGGGAGCAGAATGGAGCTGGCAGATCTTTAAGGGAAACTTCCAAAGAGCATAAGAGCTCTCAGTGCCCAGGTGTAAAGAAATCAGGAAAGGAAGGCAAGAGACCAGCATGGCTGAGTTGAGACCTCTTGGTCAAACTAAAAGGCAAGAAGAAAATGCACAGTCAGTGGAAACAAGGACAGGTAGTCTGGGATGGGTAGGTGCGTAAGGCTGTGCTGCCCGGTTGCGTAGGGATGGGGTCAGGAAGGCCAAGGCACGGTTGTAGCTGAAATTATAGGGATACAATTAATAAAAAGAAGAGCTTCTACAGGTATGTAGGCCAGAAAAGGAAGGTGAAAAAAGGCATACCCCTACTGCTGAGCAACGCTGGAAGACTGGCAACAACAGATGAGAAGGCTGAGGTACTCAGCGAATTCTTTGCCTCAGTCTTCACTGGCAATCCCTCTTCCCACACCTCTCAAGGGGATACACTAAAAGATGGGGACTGGAGGAGCAAAGTCCATCCCACTGAAAGAGAAGATCAGATTCAAGACCACCTCACGAACCTGAACATGCGCAAGTCTATGAGACTTGATGAAGTGCATCCCAGAGTCCTGAGGGAATTGGCTGATGTAGTTGCCAAGACACTCTCCATGATATTTGAAAAGTCCTGGCAATCAGGTGAACTCCCTGGAGACTGCAAACAGGGAAACATTGTACCCATTTTTTAAAAAGGGTTGCAAGGAAGATCCTGGGAACTACTGACCCATCAGCCTCACCTCTGTGCCTGGGAAGTTCATGGAACAGATCATCCTTGAAGCTATGCTGAGGCACATGGAGGACAGGGAGGTGATTTGAGACAGCCCCACCAAGGGCAAGTCCTGCCTGACCAACATAGTGGCCTTCTAGGATGGAATGATTTCCTCACTAGCCAAGGGAAGAGGTACGGGCGGCATCTATCTGTACTTCTGTAAGGCCTTTGACACAATCCTCACCAACATCCTTCCCTCTATATATTGGAGTGATATGGATTGGATGGGCGGCCTATTGGGTGGATGAGGACCTGGTTGGATGGTTACACCCAGAGGGCAGCGGTCACTGGCTCAATGTCCAGATGGAGATTGGTGATGACTGGTATTCCTCAGGGGCCCATGTTGGGACCAGTACTCTTTAATGTCTTCATCAGTGACATAGACCGTGGGATCGAGTGCACTTACAGCAAGTTTGCAAATGACACCAAGCTGAGTGGTGCGGTTGACTTGCCTGAGGGATGGGATGCCATCCAGAGAGACCTGGACAAGCTCAATGCATGAGCTCATATGAACCTCATGAGGTTCAACAAGGCCAAGCACAGGGTCCTGCACCTGGGATGGGGCAACCCCCGGTACAGGGGCGGCATGACAGGATCGAGAGCAGCCCTGATAAGAAGGACTTGGTGGTACTGGTGCATGAAAAGCTGGGCACGAGCCAGCAATGTGAGCTCACATCCCAGAAGGCCAACCATCTCCTGGGCTGCATCCTAAGAAGCGTGGCCAGCAGGTCAAGGGAGGTGATTCTTCCCCTCTACTCTGCTCTGGTGAGATCCCACCTGGAGTCCTACGTCCAGCTCTGGAGCCCCCAGCACAGGAAGACATGTACCTCTTGGAGCTGGTCCAGAGGACAGTCACAAAAATGGTATGAGGGATGGAACACCGATGAAGAAAGGCTGAGAGTGTTGGGGTTGTTCTTCCTGGAGAAGAGAAGGCTCCGGGGACACCTTCTTGCAACCTTCCAGTACTCAAAGGGGGTTTATAAGGAATGCGGGACAGACTTTTTAGCAGGGCCTGTAGCAACAGGACAAGGGGCAATGGTTTTAAAATAAAAGAGGGTAGATTTCAACTAGATATAAGGAAGAAATTTTTCACAGTGAGGGTGGTGAAACACTGGCACAGGTTGCCCAACTCTTCTAGTTGAAGATGTCCCTGCTCATGGCATGGAGGTTTGACAATGTGACTTTTAAAGGTCCCTTCCAATCCAAACTATTCTACTATTTTATGATTCTGTGAACACCTGGGGTGCCACAGCTATAAATATGGGAGTGCTGGAGGAATGCAGAATTACTTTCAGGGCTCAGCCTATGGGTGAGGACTTTGTACCTCCCTTCTCTTACAAGAACAGAAGTTCCTATTCCTAACACTGATGAGGGAGGAGAGCAAGGAGGAGAAAAAAAACGACATTTACACCTGAGATTAGTTCTAGAAACAACACTTGGTTAGGAAGCAGCCTGTAACTAATGAAACAAAACCTGTACATATTTTCAGTGAAGCAGAAGGTGGTAAGTACAGGAACAAACAACAGACGAGCGTCAAAAGTGACAAAGAGAACAGGGAAATATTTCCATAAAACCTAGGAGGTCTCAGAAGATGTTTTTTTCATTCGTAAAAGAAATGTTTGATTCAGAATTCGTGAAGTGCTATTTAGAGGAAAATTATTTCTAATCAACCTTTGGGAAAAGTCAATACATTTCTGAAAGACCACATAAGAGATAAGGGTCTTTGAATACATTACTTTTTAATTGTTTTATACTTTAGAATATAATTCAAGGTTGAAACATTGATTAATTGTGGATGTGGGCAAAAGTTCATGATCCACAGCTGGGACTCTTTTGTGCTCTAGTAACAATATTTTTTTAAAACTGACATAATGTAATAAACCCCTATAATCTGACCTTATAAATTGGTGTGTATTATGTCTTTTTAATGGAGGACTGGGTCCATAACATGTTCTGTTAGATGATTATATATATGAGTTTTATCTTAAAGCAAATTTGATAGCTTTCTCTGAGTGTTTGTGCGTATGCATATTAATTGACTGGTGCACAGTTAATGCAGACTTATTTAGGAAATGAAAGGTAAGAAAAGTATATATTTCTCTTTATATAGCCTTTGAAAATTACCTTACTGTATTAGAAACAAATTAATTGTAAAATATACTGACCAATAATTTTTTAATGTTTATTAAAAATTGTATTTTATTTACAAATTATTTACAACATGTTTAAGAACAAATTGTGGCTTTAATGAATGATCCAAGCACTGAACTGGGAAGAAGAATTTCTCTCTGACCCTGGAGAATACAAGCTCTTCTTTTTAATATTTAACACTTGTGTTCAATTAAAAAAAATTTACGATACAGATTTTTGAGCCAGAACGTTATATTTTGTGAAATTATCATAGAATTTGTCTTGTTGTTTTGACAGTAGGGCACTCGTCTGTAGAACACTACATGCAGGCAGTAGATTTGTCACAAATGCAAACTTCAAGGAATTTTTACTAGTTATTTCTAAGTCCTATTGTAATTTTACTGAAATCTACTTCTGAAATGCTGTAAGCAATATGAGATAATCCTTTTGGCCTCTCCTAAACTTATTTCAAAGAGAAAAACTCCTCCCTTTCTCCAAAGTAAATCATTCTTCAAGCTTACAGTCCTAAAAATCTCTATACTACATTTATTCTGCAAGGAAAGAAGCAAGACAGTTACTGGGAGGCAAATATCTCTAAAATATCCAGATTCAGCTTTTACATTACTAACAGAGTAGTCTAGTGAAGATCCAGTTAGCACCTATGTGTCTTTTGCTGGTCAATAAGTCTCCTAGTAGGAGTTCTTTTGCTGGCCAATAAGTCTCCTAGTAGCAGTAGACATGACTTCTTTTCTTCTCCCAAACAGGTCTTCTCATGTCCTTTCTGTGTCTTTTTGTCATAGAATATATTCCAAAATGTTTGACCAGAGATAGGTGGCATTGTTTGCTATCTGACAGTCAGTCTAAAAGGTATCTATGTCACAACTGCTTGGCCGCCAGCTGGGGCCAACTCACCACACATATTTTATGTAGGGAAATTTTATGTATGTAGTGCTTTAGAGGACAGAGTGTTTGGCTACCTTGTAAGCATAACTGGAAGTTCCAAAAAGTTCTTTCTCTCTGTAGAAAAATTTCAGAGAAGGGACCAATTGGTTCAGATTCACAGAGCTCAATCTAATATTTCAATATGATGGTTTGTTAAAATTCATAATGTTGGATCCTGGAATGATGATATTTCATCTAAGGCTATGAAACTTTCAGCAGTGGATCTTCATGTTGGTGTAGTTTTAGTTTGTGACATAAACGTATTATAAACTTAAAGCTGAACTCTGCACTCTAATATGCGCTCAATGCAGTACATGGAGAATCTGGATCATGGACCATACTGGCCAAAAGTTGTTCAAAAACTGTTTTGTCACAGAGTTTGTCACTGTTACAATCCTGAGCATCGTTGCAGAGAGGGATTACTTTTAGACAACTATGCAAACAGAAATTCTGCATTGTGTTAATGCCTTAGATGAAGTTTTTGCAAGTTTCTGTGTATGATGGTGACATAATTGAAGTTGCACACTGCTTGTTGTTGGCTGAGTGTCTGGGGACATAAAGAAAAACTCCTGGGTGTAGGAAAAGAAGATAATCCAAGCCACATAAATGATCTGCTGTTACTGTCTTCTGTATAGGTCAAAGATTGATCAAGAAAGAAACTGAAATCTATAGTGTTTTTTATATTGAGCTGGCATTCTTGGTGGTAAAGAATAGTGGAGGTGAGGCATGGGTTGTTACTTGTATTTTAATAAACATCTGTTGTGTGTGTCTGTCTCCAAGTAACAAGTAATAGCACGAGAGAAAATGGCCTCAAGTTGCACCAGGGAGGTTTAGATTGGAAATTAAGAAACATTTCTTCACTGAAAAGGTTATCAAACACTGGAAAAGGCTGCCCAGGGAAGTGGTGGAGTCACCATCCCTGGAGGTATTTAAAAGACATGTAGGTGTGGTGGAGGTATTTAAAAGACATGTAGGTGCAGCATTTAGAGACATAGTTTAGTGGTGGACTTGGCAGTGCTAAGTTAACAGTTGGACTTGACAATTTTAAGGGCCTTTTACAACCTAAGGGATTGTATGATTCTATGATTCTGTGACTTCAGTCCTAGAGCTGTATAGTTTAAGGCTGATTATGGTTGTCAGTATTTGCCCCAGGCACAAGGAAGAGTTCTCCAGTCACTATTTAACTATAATGCAAATTTACCCCTCTATCTGGTGGAATCAGAGTACATGAATATGAGTCCAGAATAACTACAGAAGAATTACTACCGATGCATAAGCCTGCGGCATATGTATAGTGCTAAATAGATTCAGGGCTGTAATACCACCTTGTGACTGACTGTGGGATCCATACACAACCCAAGCAACCAGAAAGTGGGGAGTCATTTAAATGATTAAATAGCATACTTGGCCTTACTCTCTATAGTGTAGGCCAGTATACATCCTTTCAACTATTTTTCAATTTATTTTCCAGTTTCAGGTGCCTGCACTTCCGAGACTTTGCCAGAACTGCTTCAATGCATTAAAAGATTTTGCTACTAGTAAACTTCCCTCCCTTCCTCATCTCCCCAGATTTTGGTCCAAATTTTTTTCTCTCAGAATTTTTTTATCTCATTATTCTGTGTTACTGCTCCATTCTGAAATATTAAATAAATCCTCTCCTTTCTTTTTATTTTTGCAGTAGGAAGTGATTGTCGACTTTTTCTTCATAGCATAAATTCTCTGTATGTCTAGATAGAACTTCTCTGATTTATGGCATCTTGTGTGAAATGTTCCCTTCCCTCTGTTAGTTGATTCAGTACTTAAATAGTACCAACACTGTGCAAAATAAAGGGTAACAAATTGGTCTGTAGACTTCATTCCTCATTAGTATAGAAAGTGGACATGAGGAAGCATTCTCCATCTCATTAAAAAAAAACAATCATCTCATGGTTCTTGGTTGCACTTAGAGGTTTTGGGATGCACACATACAAGGTTTTAGGTAGGTACACAGGGACATCAACTCTATACATTTGTTTATACTGGCTTGTGTTTTAATAAAGCAAGTGTCTGGCTCAAAATTATTACATGGTGAAATTAAGTACACATGTTCTTAGCTTCACAATTTTTATTTAGTTGTTTTTTCTTCTCATTTGCTAACATTCATCTTCTTCATGTTTCATTATGACAAGAATGGAGTTTCTAGAACCACTTTTCCCATTCCTAGTTTGTTGCATAAAATAATGAATCATATCTGCATGAAGTGGGTGCTTCTTTGAGATAAAGGTCACAATTTTCTCTATAGAAAAGGAACTCTCTTTTCCCCTGAAACTCAGTTTCTTAAACTTGGTGACCATGAAAGACTGATTTATATTGCTATGGTACAGTGGTTTAATGCTACGCTTGGATTTGAACAAAAAAAGAAGTGTGTTTGCAGTATGCAGCAGAACTAATAAAAAAAAAAAAGCTGCAAACCTTGAAGTTGAGATAGAAATAGTTAGTTCTAGAAAAGCCCATGGTTTTAGCAAAAGAAATTAATCTACAGCTCAGTGGAGTACAATGCAGTATAGCCTATTTTAAGTGACATCAGACTAAGCTGTCTGTCAGGTTAAATGAAGAGAAAACATTTTGTTAAATAAGACTAGTTTCTAAATTACTAATCTTCATGCTGCAGGCATTCACTTGTAATATCCGTGGCACTGGAAATGGTCTTTTCTTTTTACAAAACAGAAAATAGGAACGAGAGTTTTCTAAGTAAAAGAGGGATGTTATATACACAAAGAACCATTTTGCAGTGTTCCGTCCTAAGGACAATTTCTGTTTCTATCTTTAGAGGAGGTGCCTCAGAACCCAGACATGGGAGTATGTAATTGTAATAACCACCATGAATTCGATCTTGTAAAAACAAGTACTTTGTAATGAAATACTACACTTCTGTAATAAAATTTACCTCATGTGGAACTTGTCAGAAAAAACCCAAATGAAGCCCATGTGAAACTTAAGCTCAGTCTAAGAAGATGCAGATCACTTCCTGGGAGGGGCTGAAAACTCTGACCAGGATTTGAGGCCAATGAAAATCTCTTGTATTATGCACTGAGTATAACCATAAAAACAACGTAGTAAAATATCAGGAAGAGAAGTATAAAATTGAATAATAAATGGTCTAATTCATTGGCTAACAGTTGGCATGATAAAAATTTTAATGGATGAGTAAAATGCTTGAAGTATCTAGTTTTGCCAAGACATTCCTTCTTCGGATGTGACTTTTTCTTCTGTTCAATTTGGGATCTATTTGAATATGACCCACTTAAAAATCTGACTCAAACATTGTATTAGTGATATCCACAGAAAGGTGAATACAGAATTGGGAAAAGGGTAGAGAAAAATAAATAAATAAATAAATTTTAAAAGTGAAAAACACCTAAGATAGCCCAGAGGAGGAAAAACAGCTATAAGGAGACTAAAAATAGGAATAGAGATATATGGCATGTGTTCTAATGAAAAAATGAATAGGACATAAAAATCACAAGTATATAAATTTATTATCTTTTTTATATTAAAATATATAAATTTTATTTATTATGTATTTATAAAGTTTTTATACATGAGAAGCAGATGATAAATGCTGATTAGACATGTAAATGAATAACATAGAGATGTCCTGATTTCTACAAATTTATTCTTTGTGTATTAACCCTTAATAAATTGTTCGTAGATGGAATTCCCTTTTCAGAAAAGGCTGCTATAGAAAACTTCTGTGAGACCTGATCAAGGAGCAAAGACGGTGTAACCTAACTTGCAGTAACTAGTACCTTGTTCTCATAGGTATGGACTTTTTGTACAGAACTACTTGGTAGAAGTAAGATTAACCAAAATTGACATTTATGGTTTGTAGATTCAGTTTAGTTCAACAATGCAGTTCCCCCTCCTTTCTTTGCCATCCCCTCCCACCCCAACATGTAGCAAAGGCAATCAGAGCTCATTGATTTGGGAATAAAATTGGGAAATGTGGGCTACTATGGTGTTTTATAAAATTTCTATTATTTTTGAGTTTTACCTAGGCAATCAAATAAACAATTTTTTTTTGATGTTCCATTTCCACTCATGCCTTGAACTAGGGTATTCAGAGTCATGGAAATTAATGAACTGAACATGTTGAACCTCAAAAAGCTGTTCCGTTCACTGAAACTTCTGGGTGAAAGTTTAGGTCACTTCCTATTTTTTCAGAACTGGCTCATCATTATCTCCCTGTCCTTGGCCAGATGCTTATGAAGTTCAGAATAATACTTCCACCAGTGTACTACCAGCTTTTGGCGAGGCTCTGCTTAAGTTCTTCTGTAGTGAAGACTTTACTTTTGCATCACAGTGTTTAATAGACCTTGGTAGACATTTCTGCTATGAATTTGCCTAATCTACTTTTGATCCCATTTGTACTTTTGGCATCCAAAATATCCTGTGGCAATGAGTGCCATAATTTAATTAGACATTCTGTGAAAAAGTACTTCCCTCGATTTGTTTCAAACCAGCTGCCTTATAATCTCATTTGGTACCCCTACTTTCTGTATTATGAGAAATAGCGAATAATAGTTTCTTATTCATCTGTTCTGTGTCATTCATTATTTTATATACTTTTATCATACCTACCACCTGTTCTCTGAAGCTGATGAGCCTTGTTCTACTTAATTTCTCTTTCTACAGAAGCCATTTTATATGTCTGAGCATCCTTCTTCACATCAATTACATCCTTCTTGACAGCAAGTGAACAGATCTGTATGCAATATTTGAGACATAGGAATACCACAGAGGTATTAGTGACATGGCAATATTACCTGTTTTCTCTATTCTTAATAACTCCTGATGTTCAATTTGCCTTTTTGACCTCAGATGAATCGTAAGCTGACTTTTCCTAAGTTCAGATCCAAATCTCTCACCTAAATGACTAAAAGCAAAATTTAAGCCCACTGAAATACATGTATACTTAGAACTGTAGTTTCCCATGAGCATTATTTTACAATTTTCAACACTTTTTTTTCTAGCATTTTTTGTCTGAGGTTGTTTTTCAGTTCTTTCAGTTTGTTTTATTTCTGACTATTCTTAATAATTTAGTATCACCAACCATCAACCATCTTTGTCATGCCACTACTCATCCTTCTGTTCTAGGTTTTTGATAGATATCCTGAGCTGCACAAATACTCGTACAGTTTTCGTGACACCATCCCATGCTACCCTCAAAACCAACTGTTTATCTTCTACTCTTCTTTGTTCATTAGGTAACTAGGTATTAATGCAAAAGGTCTTATTTCCAATGACAGTGTAAAAAAGCCCTAACAAGTCTGTGAAATCTGTCCCTCTGCAAAAATAGTCTTAATGCTTCTCCATTACATGTCATTCACCACATCTATTAATTCCATAATTTCGATAAATTTGGTGAAAAATCAAACCTAAGTATACGTTAATGTAGAAATACTGACTTTGGTTTTTATCATCTAAAGGACAGCAACTGTTACCTGTAGTATTTCTATTTTTGGGAGAACCAGAGAGTCAAGAAGGAAACAGCCAAAAAAGCCCTTCCACGTCTGGTGAAAGAAAGATGATGTTCATTACAGACTACCATCTCATAGCAGATGTTCCAGTGAAGTTTAAACTCTCTGCTGTACACTGGACTTACTTAGAAAATTGTGCCCTTAGTCATGATCTGAACATGGTCTTTCCTAACCAAAGGAGTACTTTTTCTTGAGCTTCATTATTTTGTGTAGGAGTTAAAAAGATATTTTATGGAATCTTTCTGGCACTAACAATTTCTGGTATCATGACAGTCAAAGAGAAGCAATATTTGTCTGTTGGTGATTTGCCCGCCTAAAGACTTAGTTAAAAGAAAAAGGGCAGCTGTAGCTAAAATGGAAAAGAGTGATAACTCTTCTTTTATAGAGAGATTGTAGCCTGAGTTTTCTTCTTTCCTTGTAAACAGAAGAAGGTATATTGGAGTTGCTGTCCAATAAGGGAAAGACAGGGGAATTTGTAGAGGCTTGCTAGTTTTTCGATTTTACCTGTGAGACATATGACATTTGTCCTTCAACCTGTTACTAATATTTAACCAATAGTTTTGGACTAGGTTCAAAATAACCGGAAACATAGGACCATTTATTGTGGCGGTATCCTGAAACATTAGTAGGTAGAGTCTGAGAAGAGAAAGAACAAGAAAAGGGGAAAGAAAAAAAAAAAAAAAAAAGAGGAAAACTTAAAAGAGTAAGAGGTTCTATCCATCACTTACTTAGCTAAACATTTTTAGATTGCCAAGTGAACAAATATGTAAGACCAAAAAAATCAAGATAAGGGGGGAAAAAAAGTGACTGTCCAACACAGAAGGTTAAGAACCCACATAATGATCAATTAGGTTTTATCCTATAGTCAAAAAGTACTGTGAACACCAAGAGGATAATAAATGCATTTTTTATATATATATATATGAAGTGACTTTCACCTTGGAAACACTATCACCAGTGTTTTTTCCTCTTATAATAGAAGTCAATTTTTCAACATCACATACCTTTTTTTATTCCTTGGAAATTATATTTCTGTAAGCTTGATCCACAACATACGTTTCAGTCATTTTCTCAAAATTTTTTATCAGAGTTAATTCACCCAGTACTGGTTCTGTGTGAAATTAAATGCACCTAAAAATCCCAGCTATTCCTCAAACATACACTGTGCATACAGAACTCTACAACATCTGATAAGTCTTAACTTGTTTTGGAGCTAACTATGAGATTTAAGAGCTTCAAAGTTAGATATTCTTTAAACAATAAATGCCAAATAAATTTTCATGCGTGGATACTAAGACTTCAAGTTGTGTGCACTTTCTTGCTACAGTTTAGTTAATAAGAAATGGGTACAGATCTAGGAGCCATAAAGTATTAAGAACTATTTTTCTCATAAATTAAAGATAAAGATTTGTACTTTTTAGAAGTGAATGCTTACAACTTGTTAACTGGAACAACAGTTTCTTGCCACCAAAAAATACCATTTATTTAAATCAACGTCAGTTTATAGTGTTTCATTTTTGTAATCTAAAATTCAGAAATAATAATTTTCACATTCTTTTTAACATCTTCACTTTCTTTGACTTTTGTGTATCCAATTGCTGGTCAGTGGTCTAGTGCATTGACACTTTTGTTGTTATCTTGGTTAAAGATAACAACAATGTTGTTATCTGCTGCCTAAAAAAATTTTGGTTTTACATTAACCTGAGCTAATCTTGGTCAGGCTCAATTATAATCTCTCTTAAAGGTGAGATTTGTAGCAGAAAAGCTTACAACTCTTTAACTATAGTAGACATATAATGCACTACCTTAATAACTGAAAAGTATCAATAATTTCCACAAAAAAACTGCCAAAGAAAGCAAATTGAGAATTTAACAATTGTATCTTTCTATGTTGTATTTAAGATCTAAAATTACTTTTTTTTCCTCTGATGGGTAAATAACCAGTTTCTCTTAATTAGACTAGGTTATGAGCAATGAAAGTGGATGGAGTAGAATATTGTGTTTTATCAAAAGCAGTATCTTGTAAATGTCTTAAGCTGTCTAGTTACCATGATAAATAGATTGAGGTACATGCACACTTTAATTACTAACAGTGAAGTCTGCTGAAATTGAAGTATTGCACTTTGTAAGAGCTATTAATGTTGAAATGACCCATTTAATAGTGGCCTGTGGTATCAAAGTATGGATTTAAATTGGTAATTAATAAAAGTCTATTTCTGAAAATGCTAACACAAGAGCTCAATAAAAATGCTAACTAGGTCTCAAATACCACAGACAGTTTATTGACATTTTAATACATATTACTTATGCTAAATACTTTTGTACACTCAGAACTAAGGATGAGAGGATAACAATGGACATATTTCCCAGCTAGCAGTTAGGAGATCAGTTGTACACTTAGTGGACTAGTTCGCTTTTGTAGGTTTTAATCCTGCTTATAATGGAGGAACACGGCATGATTTCTTTTTGAAGCTGCATTTAAAAAATGAATCAATTTATCTAATCCTGCAAAGAACAAGAATTCCGATTTTTTAAAAAGAAAAAGAAAATTAAGTCATTCTCATCAGGCTATATTTTTAATGTCCAGGAGATTAGTAAAGTGAGTTTTCAATGATTTAATAGTGAAAGTGATACTGCTGATATAAAGACAAAAGCTGATGTATTATCCGTCTATTTTTTTCCACCTATATATCTACACAATGGACATTTCAGAGGCTCAGAACTCCTCATATCATAAACACATATCATAAAATCCCAACTGCATATGTCAGGCAGTGCAAAATTTTGTCCAATCTTCTGTAGGGTAGAACAGATATTTCTTGAGAAAAATACCAACTTCTATTTTAAATCATAGCCCCTTTTTCTCAGGCAACCCAAGGATTAATTATCCCAATTCAGCAAGATATTACAGGGCAGATTTAAATCTATAGGATTAGTGTGCCTTGCTGAATGATGCCCTAAATTTATAGCTATTTTTATTGGTAGATAAAGTGCTTTAATGGGATTCTACCATAAATTCTCAAACTGGAACACAGATGCTGAGGTGTATTACATGTCTTTGAAAAACAGCAAAATATTTTTTCCCCCTTGTTCCTAAGTGTAACTTTTTCCTGTGTTAAACATCAGGCTTAGGCTGGTGACTATACATGTATCTCTCTCTTTGTCTCTGTCATGTATACATATATATGGAGAGACATACCTGTTAAAAATATGTCTTGTTATGAAGAATTCCATTTTTAATAGAAAAGATTTTTTTTGGAAGAGTGACATTCATTCAGTCTCTCTATAGGTATCACATATCTACATTTTAAAATAATTATCTGTATCTTATACTCTTAACAACAACCATGAAGGATAACAAAATTTAGAAAGAGTTTTCAAATTTAAGTACCACTGAAAACAACAGTATTGTAATGTGAGACTAGTACAGGACAGAGCAGTCTGGAAAAAACAGAAAATTAGAAAAAGCATAGATTTTTAGTGGATGGTAAGATGTTTGTGGCTTTGGGATATAAAAGAATAGTTTGTGCAAGCACTGGACATTTGTTAGTTTACCCATTGCTTCTGTATTTTTTGGACTGCTGGGCATTACCCTTAATAAGTCATACCTACTATAGAGAGGGTTAGTTTCAAACACTATGAAATGATTAAATTTACACCACTTGGACTTGGGCAAAAGACTGGAAAAGTATTATGTGCTGGAAAAGTAGCATGGCAAGCTCTAGGCAATCCAGGAGACTCCTGAAGTGCATGGAGGATAACTTCCTGTGCCAGGTAATAGCCCTACCAGAGAAGGTGCCATATCGGACCTGTTGATCACCAACACAAGTGAGCTAATGGGTGATGTCAAGGTTGGAGGTGGCTTGGGATGCAGTGATCATGCACTGGTGGAGTTCACAGTCCTGCGGGATAGCAGGCAAATGAAGGGTAAAGTCAGGACCCTGAATTTTCGGAAAGCAAACTTCCAGCTCTTCAGGGAGTTAGTCAATAGGACCCCTGGGAAGCTGCCCTCAGGGACAAGGGAGCAGAACAAAAGTGCAAGACCTTTAAGGACGCTTTCCATAAAGCACAAGAGCTCTCCATCCCCAGGTGTAAGAAATTGGGAAAAGAAGGCAAGGGACCAGCATGGCTGAGTGGAGACCTGCTGGTCAAACTAAAAGGCAAGAAGGAAATGCACAGGCAGTGGAAGCAAGGACAGGTATCCTGGGATGAGTACAGGGACACTGCCCAGTTGTGTAGGGATGAGGTCAGGAGGAACAAGGCACAGCTGGAGGTAAACTTGTCAAGGGATGCAAAGAATAATAAGAAGGGCTTCTACAGGTATGTCAGCCAGAAAAGGAAGGTGAAAAAAGGCGTACCCCTGCTGATTAGCAAGACTGGCAGACTGGTAAAAATAGATGAGGAGAAAGCTGAGGTAATCAGTGAATTCTTTGCCTCAGTCTTCACTGGCAATCTCTCTTCCCAAACTTCTCGAGGGGATACACTAAAAGACGGGGACTGGAGGAGCAAAGTCCATCCCACTGAAAGAGAAGATCAGGTTCAAGACCACCTCACGAACCTGAACATGCGCAAGTCTATGGGTCCTGACGAGACGCATCCCAGAGTCCTGAGGGAGTTCGCTGATGTACTTGCCAAGACATTCTCCATGATATCTGAAAAGTCCTGGCAATCAGGTGAAATCCCTGGAGACTGGAAACAGGGAAACATTGCACCTATTTTTAAAAAAGGGTAGCAAGGAGGACCCTGGGAACTACCGACCCATCAGCCTCACCTCTGTGCCTGGGAACATCATGGAACAGATCATCCTCAAAGCTATGCTGAGGCACATGGAGGACAGGGAGGTGATTTGAGACAGCCAGCACAGCTTCACCAAGGGCAAGTCCTGCCTGACCAACATAGTGGCATTCTAGGATGTAATGATTTCCTCAGTGGCCAAGGGAAGGGGTACGGGGGTCATGTAGCTGGACTTTTGTAAGACCTTTGACACGGTCCTCCACAAGATCCTTCTCTCTATATTGGAGCGATATGGATTTCATGGGTGGACTGTTGGGTGGATGAGGACCTGGTTGGGTGTTTGCACCCAGAGGGCAGTGGTCACTGGCTCAATGTCCAGGTGGAGATTGGTGATGACTGGTGTCCCTCAGGGGTCCATGTTGGGACCAGTACTCTTTAATGTCTTCATCAATGACATCGACAGTAAGATCGAGTGCACCTTCAGCATATTTGCAAATGACACCAAGCTGAGTGGTGCGGTTGACTTGCCTGAGGGATGGGATGTCATCCAGAGGGACCTGGACAAACTCAAGGAATGGGCCCACGTGAACCTCATGAGGTTCAAGAAGGCTAAGTGCAGGGCCCTGCACCTGGGTTGGGGCAATCCCTGGTATCAATACAGGCTGGGGGATGAAGGGACTGAGAGCAGCCCTGCTGAGAAGGACTTGGGTGTACTGGTGGATGAAAAGCTGGACTTGAGCTGGCAATGTGCACTCGCAGCTCAGATGGCCAACCGTCTTCTGGTGTGCACCAAATGAAGCAGCCTGCTGTCTGAGGGAGGTGATTCTTCCCCTCTAGTCTGCTCTGGTCATACCCCACCTGGAGTCCTGCGTCCAGCTCTGGAGCCTTCTGGACAGCAAAGACATGGACCTATTGGAGCGGGTCCAGAGGAGAGCCACAAAAATTATATGAGGGATGGAGCACCTCTCCTATGAGCACAGGCTGAGAGAGTTGGGGTTGTTCAGACTGGAGAAGAGAAGGCTCCGAGGAGACCTTATTGCAGCCTTCCAGTACTTAAAAGGGGCCTATATGAAAGATGGGGACAGACTTTTTAGTATGGCAGACTGCACCTATAGGACAAGCTGTTACGGTTTTAAACTAAAAGAGGGTAGATTTAGACTAGATACAAGGAAGAAATTTTTCACTACATGGGTGGTTAAACACTGTGTCATGTTGCACAGAGATCTGGTAGTTGTCCCATCCCTGGAAATATTCCAGGTCAGGTTGGAGGGGGCTCTGAGCAAGCTGATCTATTTGCAGATGTCCCTGCTCATTGCAAGGGGCTTGGACAAGATGACCTTTAAAAGTCCAACCCAAACTATACTGTGATTCTAATGATTCTACTATAATATAGCCTGGTATAATATATCCTGGTATACTTTTGGCCCATACCAAATGACACACTATAATGCCTGGGCATAAGTGAGAACGTAATATTTGCCTGGCACCATTTCCAATAGACAGCTTTGTCCTTTGCGAGAAAAGAGCTTAGACTCGTCAAAAAATCATGGTTTGGTTATTAACCTCAAGTCTAAAGAATGCTCACTAAGCTACTGTATTTTGTAGTACAGATATAGCGTAAGTGACCAAACATCTAGTTCAGTTTACAACATAGATCATATCCTTATTAACACAGTAACTTAACCAAAGACACCGGACTCCAGGTGGAACTTCCTCTGTCATGCTCATCAAATATGTGACACATAGTGTCATATACAGTACTTCTAACTTACCAGATGTCTCCTGGACATACAATACACCAGAGAGGAAACAGTCCAGGAAGTTCCTGCATTCTGTGGAAGATAACTTCTTGTCATATTTGATGAGTGGGCCAACTAGGGAAAGTGCCCTGCTGGACCTGTTATTTATGAACAAAGAAAGATTTGTGGGTGATATAATGGCTGGAGGCCGTCTTGGGCATTAGTGATCATGAAATGATAGAGTATTTGATTCTTGGAGAAGTGAGGGGATCAGCAGAACTGCTAGCATGGACTTCCAGAGGGCAGACTTTGGCCTGTTTAGGAGCTTGGTTTACAGATCAACTCAACGATACTGATAGAACTGGCAGAAGTGCTCACCAAGTCGCTTTCAAACATTGATCAGAAGTCCTGGCTAACTGGGGAGGTCCCAGTTGACTGCAGGTTAGCAAATGTGTTATCTATCTACAAGAACGGCTGGAAGGAGGATCCAGGGAACTACAGGTCTGTCAGCTGGACCTCAGTGCCGGGGAAGGTTATGGAGCAGATTGCCTTGAGTGGTACCACATGGCAAGTACAGGACCTTCAAGATCATCAAGTCCAACCATCAATCCAGCGCCACCATTTCCCCTAAACCATGTCTTGAAGCGCCACATCCACACGTTTTTTGAACATTTCCAGAGATGGAGACTCGACCCCCTCCCTGGGCAGCCTGTTCCAATGCCTGACCACTCTCTCAGTGAAGAAATTTTTCCTAATATCCAGTCTAAACCTCCCCTGGCACAACTTGAGGCCATTTCCTCTCATCCTATCGCTAGTTATGTGGGAGAAGAGACTAGCACCCTCATCGCCACAACCCCCTTCCAGGTAGCTGTAGAGAGTGATAAGGTCTCCCCTCAACCTCCTCTTCTCCAGACTAAACAAGCCCAGTTCCCTCAGCCCCTCCTCATAAGACTTGTGCTCCAGCCCCCTCACCAGCTTTGTTGCCCTTCTCTGGACACGCTCCAGCACCTCAATGTCTTTATTGTATGGAGAGACCCAGAACTGAACACAGGACTCGAGGTGCGG
>NW_010519654.1:0-7780 GCF_000687285.1 Phaethon lepturus
GTGATTCTGTGATTCTGTGATTCTGTGATCGCTATGATATATGTAAAATTTTTAGACAAAAAAAAAAAAGAATTTATTGGGATTTCTTCCAGAATGATTTTGGACATAATTACCCCTCAGATATTCTGAGCTACAGAAAAATAATATTCTTTTAGAAATTCTGAGTGTGAAAATGCAGTGCCTATTGTCACTATAACAAATAACTAAAAAAAGGAAATGACAGAGGAAAAGAAGGAAGCAGAGTGTTGGCAATGGTTTAAAATATACTTATTTTAAGTCCATCTAAGCATACCTAAAGTAGAATGAAATGCATCTGTCCTCTTTTTTTTTTATGGGTTTTTAGATTAAAGAAACAAGAAATCTCAACATGCTCTTTAGACCTTCATCTTGAAATGAAGAGCACTAGAAAAATAGCAATAAGCATATATGCCACAATAATAATAAAAATTAATGTGTATATAGTAATTTTAGGATAATATTTCACAGGAAAAAATCATTACTTTTCTACATAATTTTAAAAACTGCTGAAAAAAATTATGTATTTCAGCCTTTCAGATTAATAGTGATAGTAATGATGATGATGATTGGCTCCATAATGATGTATGACCCATCTTTTCCAACATTTTGGATGCAAAAAGTACCAGAAACCATAGAATAATTATTGTATGGAAGGCTTTTGTTAGCTATTTATACTCTTGGTATTGGGCCAAAGTTCTCACACCATCTCTTTAAACGAATTTCTTCTTCCTATGGAAGTTGATGTGCAATAGGTGTAGAAATCATCTTACCTATCTTGTAAGTGGATTCTGCATCAGCTTTTACATCTGAAAAAGTTGTCAAGACTCCCTAGATTCCTTGGTCTATGAAGACAAATAGACAACCATAGAGGATGCTTCACTCAACTGGTTGAAGATGTCTACCTCTGAATGAGATGGATCAGCTTGCGTAAGTGCTACATCTTCCCTATTACCTGTCAGGGAGGGAATCTAGAAAGCTAGTTCAGGTGTAGAAATCTACACTGTAGATAACTAATGTTAGAAGAGATTTATTCCACCTTTGATGCCTATAGTGGCTTGACGAGTGGACCATGATACAACATGCTGAAGGTCAGGTCTGAGCTTATGAAAATGCAACACTTTTGAATAGATCTATTTCCTGCAGGGTAAATGGCATTGGTTTTGCTTTAAGTCATCTTCCATTGCACAGACTCTCTGTTCCTGCTCCAGAGGAACCTAAGTGGCAGCTGCTATGTCAACAATTCACAGAATGCTTTCATTCATGCCAGAGCTCTAAAAAATTCCAGTGAGAAAAGGAAGGCCTACTGACTTATGAAATATTTACAGGAGTTAAAACTGTATACTTCTGATATAGAAAAGTCACCTCCTTTCCTGCCATTTTTCGTGCTGAGATAAAGAGATTTTTTTACTTAATTGTTGCATTACTTTAGACATATTCCGTACATCTTGAATGTCTGACGAAATATATCTTGATCTCTGTTTGGTTCTGCAGCCTATAATCTTACTACCCCAAATTATGGAAAATTATTTTTTATCTCTGCAGTTAAATTATGTCTATCGTAACAACAATAGCAAATGTTTAGCATATTTCCCAGTGTCCCTTCTATCACCATGTAAAAATATTTACTGTAACTTCACTAATTTTTCACCTTCTACATTAATAGTGAGAAGCCTGCATGGGATAGAAATTTGCTGTCATATCAATGAATAACATACTTCGGAATTAGAATAAGGGAGAAACTGAAAATCATGATAATAGCAGAAAAAAACCCTCTACTTCATATTTCCATAGAGCATCACCCTTTGAAGCAACAATAGCACATCTTTGGACTCAAAAAAGCGTGTGGAGCATTCTCTCTTTCTTTTTTTTATAGACAATTTAATTTATAATGAGGACTCAGTGAGCTTCACATCCTCTCTGCTGGATAATCTTTGCTCGTCAGTTCTTGTATAATTTCTGCTGAGGCTGATTTGCATTTTTTTATATAGGCAAAATCTAAACTACATAAGGTCACTTTCTGCAGGTGTTGTAGGTGACATGTAAGAAAACCTTAGCATCTGCTTTGTATGCCTTTTCTTGCATCCCTATGCATCATTTTTGCAAGTCAAATTCTCAACCTTAGAGACAAGTATCATTACGTTCTTATACCAAATATATAAATACATAATGTAAAACTTTCTCAACTTAGGCAACCTAAAACTTCATCCAAATGCTGCAAGGATAGCTAGTTTTTTAAATATGTTTTTCATTATAGGCTTATTCTACACTCAGGACTGTATTTATTCTATCATTCATTAAAGATGAGCTAGACGATGAATGGATGGAATGGAGATCTAGCTTCAGATTAATAAAAAGCAACTCTGAAGTGAAGTTAAACATTCAGACTGAACATTTTGAACTAACTTTAATTTTACTCTTGTTCTGTCATTAAACAAGCCTAAAACTTCTGATCCTCTGTTCTTCCTGAAGCCTAGAGATGAGAAGAGCCCGTGGGGAAATTAAGTGATAAAAGAAACTATTGATAAGTCAAATGTTTGTAAGAGCTACCAGTTGAAATGTGAGCAAAAAGGTACTTCATGTTTCATCATTTCTTGGGTTTCCACATTGAACAGGAAGAAACACCTCCTGTTATTTCACTGCAGGCTAGACATTCTCTTTACAAGAAGCTCTTTTCGCAATTAGGCAAAATGAAGAGCAAGTTTTTTCCTAGCTCATGGAACTGCAGAAAAATTTATTCATTATTAAGATCAATAAGACACGCGCAACTATAGCAAATATGGCAACTGTATACCTCTTGTATACAACTGAAAAATTTTTCAACTTTCACTGCAAACCTCCAAGAGGTTTATCAAGTTTCACTGAGCATCTGAAGGCATGGAAACTCAGCTATTACTTTCCCAGAAGTATTGCAAGATGTTGGTTTGCTGAAGAAAAATGGTTCTTCTAGTTGAAAATGCAACTTACGAAATGATGAAAGCCCAAAACCAAACAAAATTTGAGACATAAAAATTTCATTCAGGCAATAATCTTAAAGTGCAAAGGGCTTCACACCCTAAGCATGAATGGCTCACTGTAGGATATAATGGATTTATCTGAAGAAAAATTTGACGCATTACACCCTGTGCCCAGTGGGGTGCAGAAAAGTCAAGTCTCATGATGGTGCAGCTATCACAGGGATTTTCCTTTCCTCGTCCACTATATTCATATTGTGGATGGGCCTTACCATGGTTATAGTTTCCACATGATTATCTTCCAAAATTTCTTACAACTTCCTTTTATCAGTAGGAGTGCTGTAATGGAAAAAAGATGAAAAATTCAATGTCAAGACTAAAATGACTGACACTGACATGTTTCCACAATAGAAATGCATAACAAGCGTATCAGGAAATAGCAGCAAAATAAGCATACAGGAATTCCTCCAAACTTAAAAAGGAAGGGCTACATTCATCCTTCTTACATTTTGAAATTCAGCTGCTTAAATTGAGGGTGTGCATACCATAGGTTCTCTGTATGGTCAGCAGAGGAGATAGGACACTTCTACACCCTGTTTCAACCCCCACGAGATGTGACATTACTCACATGGCAACCTTAGGCTGGTAGTTGCCTATATAACAGTTAATGAACTGTCTCTTTCTACACTCCCAACAAAGGTTAAGTTTTTAACATACTACTAGCAGCCTGCAACCATTTTAAGGAGTATCTTAAGTGGACAAGAGAGAAACAGGAAGAGACCTATTTTCTGGGCACCAAGACGTATCTCTGTGTGAACGGTAAAAGCAACTCTTTAAATGTTGCAGGACTGTCCTATTACTATGCAGACCTTACCAGCAGCATATTCTCCCAATATGGGTCCTTACTTAGACGCCTCCTTTTGAAACCTCAAATTAAATAAAATTTATTTATTACTGTACTTACAGCAAGGAATTTGTTAAGAATCACACTTAATTTTAATAGTCAATAATTTTGCATGACTGCCTTATTGTCACCAAACTTTATTGTTCTGCAATAAATAAATATGTTAAATTTCGGAAAAGTGGGTAAGGAAACCACACCTGTCAAGCTGTTATTTCCTCGTGCCTCAGGTTGACAAGAAATGGAAGGACAGCATGAGTTGTGATACACCACCACTAAATCTTTTTTACTATGACGTAGTGGTTTGCCACCCTTGCTTTAAAGACGACAAAGGAATATTTCCTTTCCTCATCAATTAGCCTGAAGCAAAGAACAACAAGTTTGAGATTCTTTTAACAGAGGCAGTGCTGAAGGACTAAAAACAATGAGCCAAATAAAGTACCCCAGAGAATAAGGTACTAATTTGAACGATTTCAGTTCATTTTACTGGCATGACATTTTATCTTTTCCCTCTTTCTGAAAAAACTAAACTCCCTGCTGGAAGTTTTTCATGTAATGAATAAATATTTTGATTGTTATTAGTTAACCATTAATGTTCACAGCACACAAGATGATATAAAATGTGCAGGAATAAACCTGATTAAAAGAGCTTAAAGAATTATTTGTACATCTAGGAATCCAGCAGATGCTTCAGTCTAAATAAGTATTTCCCGCTGCCAGAAATATAAAATGTTTAAAATAGTTTAAAATACCACTGGTTTCCTTTTGTCCTTTGTAGAAAGTTCATGTTAACCAATTAACTGTTTAACCTACAAGGTCAACCTGCCCCTTACAAATCAGATTCTATCAGGTCATGGAATATTTCATCAGCTGCTTCATAAAACAAGACAAAACTCATCAAAATTAGGTGGAAACATTGAAGTTCAATCTTGTGTGCATTAATGATAAAGGTAAATGGAGAGGGACTGGAATTTTTTTAGGCTCAATTTATTCTTTAAACACACTAACAAAACTGTGTTGTTACAGGCCTTGTTTTCTTTTTGCTGCTTCTCCATTTTCATTTTCCTCATACACAATTATCTAACTTCATGTGTCTCAACCTCATTAAGCTTGGATTTGAGCTGAGTGTCTTGAGGAATACCGCAGCTCGGAATTAATGATGGCATATAGCTTAAAAAAGAAAGCAGACATATTGTTAATGATGACATATTGCTGAAAATGAACAGCAGTTCACAAGACAGCTGGAAGTTTGAAATCAACAGCAGAGCTTCTATGATTTGATAGGGGCAAGTTCGTCCCGCACAGGTCCACTCTAAACTGCTCTGTGCATCTTCTTTCCTGCTATTATCATATCTGATGTGGATCATTACCTTCCTGATGCTGCAGTTCAGCATCTAACAGGGCATTGTGACAACCAGCAAGAATTAAAAAGAAATATGTCTTTCTCCATTTCCTTCAAACTGATGTATAAAAGTTTGGAGGATGGGAAAGAAGGTATACTGTATTCAGTATCTAAATATTTTTGTATTATTCATGGTACTTTAAGGATACTAAATATTTTTTTAAGAGTAAGGGAAGGGAATGTTAGTGTTAAGTGGTGAGAAAAAAAAATGAACAGAAGATTTAATCCTACCACCTTTAGAGACGTATGTTTTGTTGCTTAAAGAAATAAAAATAAGTAAAAAAAAGATTATTTTTCATTATATACACTCTCAGCATAGAAAAGATCTTGACACAGTGATCAGCTGTTCTCTTATCCTGGTAAGCACTAAAGGGAGGTACGTAGTAAAATTCCATCTATGTCTCTGCAAGACAAATATCCTCAGACTTTCAAAATCCACTCTTTCAATAGCAATAGGTATTATATACTGATTGTCTAAGGTGAATAAGTTGCTTTACTAGTGGAGTGGTCATCAGACTGTGTTCCAAGATTCTGCTTCTCTCCTTGCTGGAATAAAACGAAGAGAATCATAGAATCACAGAACAGTTTGGGTTGGAAAGGACCTTTGAAGGTCATCTAGTCCAACCCCCCTGCAATAAGCAGGGACATCTTCAACTAGATCAGGTTGCTCACAGCCCCGTCCAACCTGACTTGGAATGTTGCCAGGGATGGGGCATCTACCACCTCTCTGGGCCAGTGTTTCACCACCCTCATTGTAAAAAATTTCTTCCTTATGTCTCACTTGTATCTACCCTTTTAGTTTAAAACTATTACCCATTGTCCTGTCACAATGGGTCCTGCTAAAAAGTCTGTCCCCATCTTTCTTATAAGCCCCCTTAGAGTACAGAAGGGCTGCAATAAGCTTTCTCATAAAATAGGTGTTCCGTCCCTCTGAGGATTTTTGTGGCCTCCTCTGGCCCTGCTCCAACAGGTCCATGTCTCTCCTGTGCTGAGGGCTCCAGAGCTGGACGCAGCACTGCAGGAGGGTCTCACCAGAGCGGAATAGAGGGGCAGAACCACCTCCCTCGATGTGCTGGCCACGTTGTTTGGGTGCAGATGAGAACATGGCTGGCCTTCTGGGCTGTGAGCAAATATTGACAGCTCACATCCAGCTTTTCATCCACCAGGACCCCCGGGTCCTTCTCAGCAGGGCTGCTCTCAACCTCTTCATCCCCCAGCCTGTACTGATACTGGCGGTTGCCTTGACCCAGGGGAAGGACCCTGCACTTGTCCTTGTTGAACATCATGACGTTCATAATGCCCCATGCCTCGAGCTCGTCCAGGTCCCTCTGGAGGACATCCCATCCCTCAGGCATGTCAACCACACCACTCAGCTTGGTGTTTTCTGCAAACTTGCTGAGAGTGCACTCAGTCCCATTATGTCACTGATGATATTAAAAAGTACTGGTCCCCATATGGATGTGACCATACAACCAATTCGTCATCCACCGAATAATCCATCCATCAAATCCATATCTCTCCAAATTAGAGAGAAAGATGGTGTGGGGGACCATGCCAACAACCTTATAGAAGTCCAGATAGACAACACCGAATATCCTCGGCTCATTCTCAGTACCAACCCAGAACTGTACCTTCTGGAGCTTTCCTATGCATTACCTTATGGGATGGTTTCTCTGGGAATAATAATCATTGACTTCCAGCCAAGTGGGGAAAAACAAAAAAAAAAGAATTCAAACATTTATTTGAAATTATGTTTAATTGAAAATCTAATTTTTGCCTTAATAAGGTCCTATTATGGACTTTCTCAATGATCTAGGCATTCCCTGTCATGAGTCCTGTAGGAATTTTGGAGCTTGCAGATTTTTGTTCTATCGAAATAAACTGAAACATATCAATTAATCAAAGACATAAGATCAGAACGACTGGCAGAATATGAATGCCCAGGAAGATGGTGAATGTGATTCCATAAAATCTGTTTACCTGGAAAACCATGTAAAATCATAGCTGTGCCTGGATATTTATTGTCTGACTTTAGGAGCCTTTTCAGTCAGCATGTTGGTTGTTATGTGACTGGCTTTGGGAGGTCTAGCTCTGTAAATGCATTGTAAAGGGAGCCTAGTTCCATGTCAGGCTCCAAGCACCTCATAATTTAACTCCTAAAATCAGAAGTTTAAGGCCAACATCCTTAATTTCTTGGTGTTCATTAGAATCAGAGAATCACTAAGGTTGGAAAGGACCTTCAAGATCATCAAGTCCAACCGTTAACCCAACACCACCATGCCCACTAAACTATCTCCCGAAACGCCACATCCACATATATTTTGAACACTTCCAGAGATGGCGACTCCACCACCTCCCTGGGCAGCCTGTTCCAATGCTTGACCACACTCTTGGTGAAGAAATTTTTCCTAATATCCAATCTAAACCTCCCGTGGCGCAACTTGACGCCATTTCCTCTCGTCCTATCGCTAGCTACCCAGGAGAAGAGACCAACCCCCACCTCACCAC
>NW_010519655.1:0-13574 GCF_000687285.1 Phaethon lepturus
CCTCATACAGTTGAGAGTCATTTTACTATACATGTCAGTTAAAAACAGACTACAATGTCAAAAGCAAAAAATAACTTCCATTGAGGTACACATCAATCCATGTATGTAGAAATAAGTAAGTGTTGTAATTTGTTATTGCTAGTGAATATCTTAACTGATATTATTTAGCAGAAGAATCTTCCTGTTTTTTGAAAAAGTGTTATATATGCTTTGTCAGATAAAATAAAAGCTTTCACTTTGGGACATAATCTGCTAATAGCATTAAAGTCATATTTCAAAAAGGTGGTGATTGTTGCAAGGTAGCCTAAAAGTTTATTGCAAACTATAATGACTATTCTGATTGCAATTAAAAAGCCCTCCCAAATGGGTCAACACACCTAAATGCTATCTGCAATCATTTAGATTTTAACATCATGGTTATTACTTATTATCTGGCTGCACAATGAGATATTGATTACTTTTAACCTTTAGATCTAAGAATTCAGGAAAAGTCGAGGTAGTAGCACAGCTTACCTTTCCTGTCTGGTAAACGTATGGCCTTTAGTGGAATTCTAATGATTCCAATCGGCAAGGCAAATCTGAAATTAGTTTATTCTCTTGGCTCATACAGAAATGATGACATATCTAAAAATACTGCATGCATAGCAGATTTGTAGTTACTACCTACAAGCGGCTTAATCCTGCAGTGTGCTGAGAGCTTCCTCCGAAGCGATGATCATCGTCTTCTCCCACCGACTGCTTTAGCAGCTCCGCGCAGGCACTGACAGATTACTAGACAGACAGAAGGCACCCTGGACTGTGCAGAACATGCAGCGTAGGAGCTAAAAATCTTCATGTTTTCTAGTTTAAAACCAATCCCCTAAGCATACTGTCCAAATATATCACTCTGCAGGCTGTTAATCTTTTAAGAAGTTTTCTTTAGACGGAAAATCTACTTGAAATAAGGACCGAACTACAACGTGGCTTCAGTAGGTACGCAGGACTCGTTTTAAATGGAACAAAGTAATCCAATTAAACTAATCTGGTTTACAAGTTAAAATGATACGAGGCACATTAATTGATCCTTATAGGCTGCTGCGATGCGAGCCCTCTCTCTGTTTGCGCAGCATTTGGAACCGCTTTGCACATTTGTATCCTCTAACAGCAGAGAACTCAGTCCCCCAGTTCAGGAGAATTATGGGCGAGAGAAACATATAACTGTTATGCGTTAGATTAATTTGCAGAACACTTGGCATTATTATTGCCAAGCAGTCGAATTGTTCCAAGTTGTTCCGGAAGGTTGTTATTAATAGTATGTTTTCTGAGGAAAGTTCTGTCTACTTTTGGAACTGCATTTCTGTTGCCAAGGAAACTCCTTGAAGCACAGCATTCTAGGAGCACACTGCTGCTTTTGTTTGCCAGTATCCTATTCATATCATCTAAGTAAGCACTTTACATACTTCAGCCTCCAGTTTTAAATGTTTAAGTTTTTATGTATTTATATTACTCCGTTAAATATAGTTTGTGCTTCTTTTTAAACTCGGGCACTCTTGTAAGATTATTTTAGCAGTTGCATTAAAGGATAGTTGTTGGTTGGGGTTTTTTGTTGTGTTTTTTTTTTTTCTCACAAGTTTGCAATAAATTAGTTTTAATTTGAATAATAGCTCCATAGGTTATAGCACTAGTCCTTAAGTGTTAATTATCTTTTCACTCTGAAATTAATGTAGTCATTTCCTACTGACTCCTCTACACCATTATTGAAGTGCTGAGGAAAACATGTCATTGAGTTCTGAGCCAGAACTGTTGTTGTGATTAATCCTGGTCACATGGCCAATCTCTGCCAAAAGGAGATCACTGAAAAAAGGTGACAAAGACAGTGATTTCCTGTCAGCAAAGAGTACGACAGGGCTGTCTAGAAGTGATGCAAATGAGGGAAACTTTCACCACGGTTTGTTTGATCCACTCCGGGCCACAGCGCACCGAGCCAGCGAGAAAGGCACAATGGAGCAGCAGCACACCCAGAGGAGAAAACGAACTGCACCTTCCGAGGAGGGAGAGCTTCCAGTAGGGAAACAAACGCTGCTGGGAGATATTTTTTTTCCCCCTCAACTTTTTTCGAAAGGTATCCTTAGCTTTTGATGTGCATTTTCACGTTATTTAATACAGTGAACTGCTTCCCTTTGATGCAATAGTTTAGCAGTTAACCTGTTCAAAAGCTATGTCAACTAAATGTTTTCAAAATCTTGCATTGCTACATAAGAGTCTTTTTCCGTCTATCCTTATCCTGACCGTTGCTGCTGAAGACTTACTAGTGCAAGACCTACGGCTGATGCAGTCTGTATGAAAAAGCCCCATACATTGCTTGTAACCAGACAGAAAAATAGCGTTTCTTTTATTTGATGTTTAAAAATATTTAGTTAATTTTATTCTGAACACACTAACAATTTTAACAATCATACTGTAGTTATTTCAATGGGGTTTTAATCTAACACAATTAAGTGTTGCAATTAATCTTCTGAGGAAAATGGAAAGAATTATCATTAACTTTTCTGCCTAGTATACTCATTTCTAATGTCCACAGTTTCCACAAATACTGATTTGCTTCATTTTTGAACATTCAAGGTACAGAATTACTCAAGTTCCCACTAAAGGCCTCATTAGCAGAGTTTAAATTCTTTGGGTTTGATCCGCCAGTAACGGCATATGAATACAGCTGAAGTCAAAGCAAGTTCTGTGTACTTAGAGCTTATGAGATCAGGCTCACATGCGGTAGATTAAAATGAAATAAACATGATACATTTGGCATTAAACTGAGCTATTACAGCAGTACAAAGCAGCGAGAGTCCAAAACCATGGAAATGCTCCTTTTAATTTTTAGTTAGTTAATAGATAAAGCATTAGAGGACAAATAAACTGTCAGCAATTCATTCCGTGACTGCCATTTTATCAAACACTAGTTGATTTTCAGAATCATTAGCTAGTTTAAGACTGTAAAGCTGAAATAATTTCGGGCTATGGGGAGCCTAGCGAAGAAGAATAGTTTTCTCTTTTTGTAAATCTTTGCACTAAAATCTATGAAATCTAGAGAAAGTCATACATACATATTCAGAGTTAAAAAAAAAGCTTTGCTGGTCCTATTATATTAAGGGCAAAATAAAACCTAGTTAAAGAGAGATAATAAGGGTCCTAATAAAAAAACTATGAAGCTCCTGGAATATTACAAAACAAAATTAAGCTGAGAGTTGACTTAAATCTGTATTAAATCTGAAAATAGAGTACTGGGAAAATAGTCTAACCATGAAAATACATTTTATTTTCCCATATGCAATTTTAGCATTTATATATTATGTTATGCTGCTTTAATGTATGCTTTTCCCTTCCGATTTACCTGTTTTATCATTGCTCCTTCCCATTCATAGATTCCTTAGGGGCAATGATTACCGTTGGTAATAGTGATACCACAGCAGGTTCCCTGGCAGAGGCGGCTTGCTGAGCTGGCTCAGAGGTGCAATTACTTGTCAGCTCAATAACTGAGAAGGGGGATCTGCGGGTTTAGGAGAATCCACCAAAATGCAGAGAGTGCACAATTAGCAGGTTCACATTTGAAGCTGCAACTGATAAAGAATAAGTAAAGCAAGACCTGTGTTTTCATAACACCCCGCATCATTGAGGAATTCTGGTAATAATAGCTGCCTGAATTTCTCTTCACAGATTTCCCTCCCCACAGAGCGGAATGGCCGTGTTCACTGTGAAGCGTAGGCAGTGCTCCTGCCCCTTACCTGGGAGCTCTAGACCTTCCGCGACTCCGTGTAAGAGCCTCCACATAAAAAGGGTGTCACTATTGATTAGAAGAGAGGTTTACTAGGCTAGTTTTATAAAACTATTAATACTGTTTTTGAGGGCATGATTCATTGTTACACGAATCTCTGAAATTAAGGAGGATAAAGACCTAGCGATTTATCTGATCCTTCCTTTGCTAGTGCAGAACTGTTCCCTCAATTACATTTGCTAATGTTTTCTTTTGTCTACTTTTAAATGACTGAAATTATGGGGCTTTCAACACTTCTTCGGGAGGTGGTTTTGTTTTGGTTTTGGTTTTTTCGGTTTTTTGTTGAAGGGCTAATAGATCTTAATGCTGTGCACTCAAGCTTTTTATATTACCTGCAAATACTCCTCCTGCTTTGCAGACACTCCTTAGACATCTCTTAACCAAACTCCACATTTCTAGTTAAGTCTTTCCTTCAATACTTAGCAATTTGCTTGCTGCTTTCACTAGAAAGGTATATGCAGAGGGTATTCACGGTGGGAGGGCGAGCAGTCTGTCCCCACCCTTCTGCAAGTGGCTTTGCAGTGACCAGATAGGTACTTTTGAGATGGGGGTTCTACTGCTCAGCAGGTGCCCTCTCTGCAGAAGCTGCAGAGCAAATGAGCTGCCTGCGCTTTGGAGGCAGAGTGAGTTTGTTTGAGCTGCACAGACTCAGCTACTCTCTCTGGCACAAACTTTCTGCTTTTGGAAGTGTCGTGCCAATCATAACACAGAATTTCATAATATCAAGACACTATTACTTCCCATTTTGAATATATAATATTACTCACTTTGCAACCATATGCCACTGCACTAATTTTTAAATCGTTCCCTCTTTTATTCTTCTCACCATGCATTATTATCCCAGCCTTACCACATATAATTATTCTTAATGGTTACATTTGGATATCGGAAAGGGAAGTATCCTGAGTAGTATCTATAATACTTGGGCTGGCTGCTTAAGCTGCGTTCCTTTTCATATTGATGGATGGATTGTTTCCTTAACATTTATGTTTATTGATTTTTGTAGTATGGGACTAAAACCAGTGCTTAGATTAGGCATGATACAAGCTGGTCTTAAAATGACAGGCACTTAGTATTTTAGATTCACACATCTCATTTTAGATTCGTAAAAAACTTTTTACCCATTTCTGACATTGTTTACTTTGGAGTCTAGCCAGGGCCAAGACTGTTAACGTGAGATTAAGTCCGATTAAGTAATTAGAAAGTTAGGAAAAAGACATTAGCAAAAATAAGAAATTACTGTCAAAGCAAGAAATGCAGGCCACTGAATTAAAATCACTTGCAGCCTAAAATAGTTTGGATCTGAACCGTATTTCCATTTATAAACATCTTTTAACTCATGTAACAACCCTTTCTCACTGGGTCTTTTAAAAAAAGGAGTAAAATTAGAAAGAATAAAATGCGAGAAGATCTTCAAGAAATTAGGAAGCCAAAGCAAAAAAAAAAAATTGTATTTAAGAAATTGTCAAACCATGCAACCACAGAAGAAAGAAAACAACTTCTATTTGACCTTGAATATACCATTTATTTGATAAGAAATAAAAAAAAAGCTAGAGGGTAGTTGTTTCTTGTCATTATACTGTTGCTGATTCTGTGGTTAGTTATTAATTTTATTTTTTATGATTCACAATCTGCTCTTTGAAATATGCCATATGCTCAAAGCAATTCAAGGATGACAACTGTCAGAATTACTCCAATAAAAATTGCCTAAATGAGGAAGATTTACTGCAGTCTGATATTTCTGCTGAAAAGCCCTCCTTTCTTTCCCCCACCGCCCCTCAGAGCCACGGACTACAGATTCTCAGAGACACAGTGAAGCCTGAATCAATTTTAGGATCAAATCACACGTTTTGGGGAACTTCTTAAAGTACTGTCTATCTAAAAGAGGTGATAAACCTCCTAGGCTAAGGCTGCTATAACAAATAAGAGAAATTATGTGTGTGTGTGTATATATGTTCCATGAAGACCCTATAATCAATATGCAAATTCAAAATAATTTTGCTGAAATCACAAGCAAGTGTGATGACTTAACATGAGAATATCTGCTTGATGTATAACTAATAAAAATTAAATTGGAAGAGTCCTGTATCCTGGCAGCAGCAAACCAAAATCAAGGCAAATTTCTTTCTTCCCAGAAAAGGTCTGAAAGGTGGATAAAAATCCAGCTGAAAGCTCCAATCAAAACACACTTTGTTAAATGCTACCATTTCATTTTTTTTCCTTCATTTTGTTTCAGTCTATTTATTAATGCAGTTTCATTTATTTCTATTCATCTTGAAGACAAATCTTTGTCCTTCTATAGAATTACACCAAATAGAATGTGATAAAGGGAACTTTCTTGCAATTATGATGTCGGTGCAGCCTGTCAGCGCACAGGGGATGGAAATGAGGTTGGGGACAGGGAAGGGAATTCTAATAGACACCATGATACATACAATGAACGCAGCGATATCCTGTGAGAGAAAGACTTGTCAAGCTAATCAGATCTTCTATAGCTAGGTAAAGGCAGTAACGGTAGCGCTAACCTTGTAAAGATGCTGCTGCTGCTCCTCTGACATCATCAGGTCATGGCTGTCCATCACGATGGATTCCATGTCAATCAGCCAATCCCAGAGCTCCTGGTATTCTGAATCAAAGTCCAAAAGGCTGTAGATAAGGAACAAAATGTATTATGCATAAATACTGTGTAGTTGTTAAAATCTTGTATTAGAATAATATATTCTTGAAAACTCATGATGTTCCTAGTTATATTTCTAAAGAGACATTCTGTATTTATACAGAGTGGATGAAAATGAAAACTGAAATCCAATTTAAGCTGGTGCCATGACCTAAATTCAGCGGTTGATGCCAAATCCTGACAACTCTTGGCATACTGCATTTGCTTCAAAAATTTTGAAATAGAAATCCCCCATAGATGTTGTTGTTTAATGGTTTTTAAAGTGCTGACTTTCCATTGAGCAAACTTTGCAACAATCATCTCGATATAATTCGTATAAAAACATTTTCATCACAAAATGACTCAATCCATTCAGCCATCCCTCTGCTGTCTATCTGCCCATCTCTGTAAATATCCTACATTTATTTTCATGGATGAGTAGCTAGCATTTCAACTTAACACCTTAAGATAGGCTTGAGTGAATATGGTAAGCCAGTGAGAACTAAGGCCAGATACAGTATTAGACAGGTGTTCCCTACAGACATGTAAGAAACAAAGGTAAGGACAGGAAGTCAAAACAATGAATCCTTGAATAGCCAGCAATCATTAAAATTCAAAGAAGGATCACTATGGTTTTCAACAAAATAAATCATTAGAATAAGGAGCTTAAAAGGATTAATGTGATTCTCTATTGAAAGCCTAGTGAATAAGTAAAGCATAGATCCTTCTAAAACACTGTGATACAAGACAGAAGGTACATGCTGAAAAACTGCACATTCATCAAAAAGATACCCCTTGAAAAGGGATCTTCAAACTTGCAAAATTGGAACTAACAAAAGCCTTGTCAGTAGTATCAAAAAAACCCCATATTGATCAAACAATAGCACATGTTCCACTAAAGCTAATTTCTCCAATTATTAACAACTTTTTTAGCAACACCATTAAAAAAATCAGCAGTATTTCAACAGAGAAACAATAAACTAAACAGGTTTTTAATATTATTAATACTATCGCAGTTTCAGTTGTTGTTAACTAGAGTGCCATATGCATGGTAATTTCGAAAGCTTATAGATAAAGTTGTGACAAGTACAACTGTCTTTCTGCAAGAAAGCAAGCAAGAGAGAAGAAAGCATTTCCCTTCTGTGGTATTATTTTCAATGAATTGACAACAAAGGAAGTCTTGTATAATGCGCAAGTGTTGATTCTTGCTTCTGAAGTAACTCTCTAGTTTAATCCACTGTACTTAGAATACTTTTACTCAACAATTTATGAGGTGCACTTACCTAAAACTGCCTGCTGCCCTGACAAGGTAAGCGATGATGCTATTATAAAGAAGAGCAAGCATAAAAGGGCAAGTTACTATTGTTGAAATATAATAGTTTAATTTGGAGTTCAGGGCTTTTCTCCTGTTTCAGGAGGTATTTGACTCAGATATCATTGTGAACTAAAATAAAACTAAACTCCGTTCTGAATGGTGTATTTGCAGTGATACTGAATCTTTATCCCTTCCTCAGAAAACTGTATAACCATTCTGTATCTTCAGTATCTACTGCTCCTTTTTTCCCTTCTGTCTTATCCAAATATTACACCAAGTGATAAAACTGACAGGCAGTTATTAAAACATATGTTTTATGAAATAAGAGACTAGATTTCATCTCCTATAAATCGGTATAGATTCATTTGGACTTGGCTGGTATGTACCAGTGAAAATCTAAATCAAGATATGAAGACGACGGGAATTAAAGCCTACGTCTAATGTTCATGACTTGCTGCTGCCAGAATGGGATGGGATGTCTTTGGAAACTGCATCAGGAAGTGGACTGGGATTTTACTATAATGGGCAGAACATGTGCTGGATCCAAAGATCTGCTTTGCATCTATACAACAACATCTTAGTTACTGTCCAATTTTGTCCATTTATTGGTGTAATGGAATGAATCGATCCTATAAAGGCACACAAAAGCACTTTTCCCTGACCTTTATAGAACCCAGATAAGCACTCGGGAAACAGCTGAATATTTTGATTTCTAGCTAAAGTTCTCAACAACAACTCAACCCAAAGCAAAGGGTGAGAGAAACTGGATTCACTCAAAAAAGCCCAGGAAGGGATGCAAGATGTAATGGGGATTTTTTTCCCTCAGAGTTTACATACTGTATCAATTCTCCTTTTTTTGTTTTCTTCTGTAAAATAAAGTCATCTGGGAGCATTTTTAAGCAACCTGTCTATGGCAGCTATTTGTCTGAGTCTGAAGATAGTGAAGTCAGCTTACAAAGCATCATCTATGTTTTTTCTTAAAATTTGATTGCAATATTTTTAATGGTTCTAAAATAACTCTGATATTTAAAAAAAAGATTTGTTTTTAAAATGAACGCCTTACATATAAATGGATGGATCTACTAATTATTATTAAATTACATTTTGGAAGAGGATGGAAGTTACTAAGCCACTAAAAAGATAGTCAGAAAATCCATCAATTATAGGATCAGTGACAGGCTAAGATTAAAATGTACCTGTCAGTATTTCTGTTGTATACGGAATATTTCTTTTTTATTCAGAATCTATTTTTCCTGGGCTTAGCAGATCTTTTTTTTCATATTGCCACAGGCAGAATCAGGGAGAGCGTAACTTCTGAAATGCTGATGTGTGTTACAAATGCAAGAACTATAGAAGACATCTAATTTTGGTTGATTATCCAAATCCACCAATTGTTAAAAAAGAATAAATTAGGTCCTCTGTTTATTGAAAAAAAAAATTCCTCCACTAAAAGTACCCAAACATTGCCAACAAGAAGATGATAATATTAGTTAAAGGGCAGGTAACTACAGTTTCCTTAATATAGGTTTGGTGCTTAATAAGCTAAAACTATTAGCTACATAATAACTGAAATGACATTAAGAAGTATATTTTATCTTAGTAAACAGGGAATCAGATATGCAGAGTTGCATGTCTAATCCCTTGAACCCTAAACATATTTCTTAAAATGTGGACATCAATTTATTATTTTGAATGAAAATTCATGAGCACCTTTCTCATGAGAAAACCAGTTCGTCTATGGCATTAATAAATAAAAAGGAATGTGAAGCTCTTTCTATCAGCCTTTTTCCCCATGTTTAACACACACTTCCAGTTTGTATTTTTCTTTGACGGCATAACTCACGTGGTATTTAGAAATACTGTAAACACACTGGTAAGCCTACCAAAAAAATTCAACCAAACAAAAAGTTCTTTCAAGTTTCTGGGTCATCATTTTTTGGAATGCCTTTCCATACACATGTTTTTATTAGGGGGACATAGGGGAAATCAAAGTTCTGACCTTAACAGCTTGAAAATTGCCTTATATTCTGCGTACTTGAAGCCCCTTTTAATGCATTTATCTCAAAGCCTCACCCATAAAGGCCCAATACTAGGTGATGACAGGATCCCAGGATCTGTCCTTTATGTTGTACAATGGTGTTGTAAATATCATATCCACATCTCCCAATAGCACCTGTATAAATTCCTCCCTGGTTTTGAGGCGATGCAATATCTCCAGCCATATCTGCTATAACATTTTACAGCTGCTCTCAACTGCTCTTGGTTACCTCTGGCTGCCTGGCTAGCTGATGTTGTCTTGCAGTGGGCGTTCATTCTCTTCTCTTTCATTGCCACTTTAGCCATTTCTGTGCAGACACCCAAGAGCACTACTGCAGTTGTAACAGTATCACTGTTCTGCAGAAAATCTGTTCTTTACACACCCACTGGCACCACCTTATTCAGCAGATCCTTCCTTACCTATCTCAGCCTAGCTATTTCCTACACAAAGCCACCTCCCAAGTCTTTCCTGCCACTACATAAACAATTCTCCATCTACTGTAACTCTTGTTCTCCCTGTAGACACTCTTCTTTCTCCTAGGCCAAACTTCTACAACAGCTAATAGATAGATACACTAATTTTCCCAGTTGTGTAAATTATTTCTTCTCTCTAGAGATCTCAGTCTCTAGCTAGGTCATCCTACTGTGGAATTTCTGTCCACAGTATTTTTGTCCACAGCTTTTATGCAGTAAGAAATGTTTTATCAACTGTATTTTCAAACAGCTGAAAGGCATTTCCATTGTGTTCAACACAATATCTCAGACTGGGTCAACTGGAAGTCTTCCATCTGAATTCAGCGCATCCCAGTTTCTATAACGACTGAAAACATGCTATTGTATTTGTCTCCCTCTGGTCCTTTGGCCCCTTAACCCACTGTTGAGCCTCTAAGGGCTGGGATGGACATAAGAGCCCAGAAAGGTGACCACAGCACAGAAAAGGTAGGGAACACTAGTAGTTTACCACTCCCAGTAATAAGCATGTAATTACGAGTGCAAACAAGTGCATTTAAGAGCCTATTTGCTCATACACATATGGTATGTAGAGTTACAAACTGGATTTTTCCATGAGGCTCAAAGCTTTGTATACCCTATCCTCAATAAAATCAAATATCTGTTGATGTTTTACTGTCTTAGGTCCCACACAATATTCCAACCATAAGTCTTGTTCGAATTCAACTGTGGCTGCAAAATTAGAAGCTGTTTTTGAACATGTAGCCTTCAGTGCACATTTATATACATATACACACCAATTCTGAACAAATTATTTTTATGGTTGGCGCTAGGTGCACTGGCATGTTTGAGAATTTGACAGATTTCTGCATATGTAATCAGGATCTCTGTAATCCTACATAATTAGCCCACATCAACTTTTCTAAAACAGTCATCTTTCCGTATAATAAGAGGGGATGTTTACAAGGCTCATTTATCTTTACAGTTGGTAATCTAATAAAACTGTGTTTCCAAGACTTCAACACTGAGTTAAGAATTGGTAAAGGAAGTTCTGCAGATAACGAACTCACAAACGCGTTGGTCAATGACTTTCCTTGCATAGGAAACTGTGGGCAAAAGTTCTACTGTATTTACTGGTTATGAGAAAATTTGTATCAGGATGACGGTGCACCCAAACAATGAGCACTAGTTGGATCCTTCAAACTGTTTTTGTCCCACACTACTATGAACTCATAGATATGTTCTTATGTTCATTTAGGGGAGCTAGCAGTTGGATTATACGGTTTTCAAAAGACCTTCAAGAAAAATTCTTAAACCAGAACTACAAGTTTTCTTGGTTGTGAAAAAGGGAGGGGCAGCAAGACTTCATTTTAGCATAGTCCAGTGATTAATTTGTCTGAGGTTCTTTGCTCAACCTGTTAAGAAAGAGTGATTTTATGTATACACATATATGTGGGTATGTGTGTTTACATTTATTAAAAAACAGACTGAGAAGACCAAGTCAAGGGAAAACAGTTAAAATTAAAGCTTTCTAGAAGTACAAAACTGGGTTGTTCAAACTGGTGAACTATAAATGAATGGCTTCACATTCATATTTCCTAGTCACTAGTAGAATAATGATTACGGAGAATTATTTTGCAGAGGCATTAATACATTATAAAGATGCTTCCCTATAAGCTAAGAAATCAAAAGACTTGAAGACATTGAAAAAGCCTGAAGCAAAAGGACACATTACATTTTTTAAAATCAAAATAATGGATTGCTGTTAGATAATGTTAGGTAGTCCTATGAACAAACCATGATATGTATAAATTATCCGGAACCCATTATTTTTTGCATTCATATATGAAAAAATAAATATATAGAGTTTTCCCCTGTCTCTTGGCCTAGGAAGAAAAACCCTGGTTAACTAGAAGTATGAAAAAGTATATCATGAAAAAAAAAAAATACAGATCAGTGAGAATAAAACAACAAAAAGAATAGTTCCCTACCCATTACTTCCCACTGTGTGAACTTTTGACATATCAGCAAACTCTTCCTTTCGCTTGCTACTACTGTTGTACTGCTCACTGTACAGCTTTAAGGACATCTGTTCAACAGCATCTCTTTGTGCTTCCAGATAGCATAGCTGAACCTCAGCCTAGAGAAAGAAAACAAAGAGGAAAAAAAAAAAACACAACAGACCTTTTTTTAAAAAATTCAGAAAGAATGCATTTAAAATAAATACATTTGGACTGCAACAATTTTAAGCAAATGATTCATACCATCATTTCTGTCCTTGCATGACAGTCAAAAAGGCTGAAGATAAAAGTACAGTGTATTCCTAAATGCTAGAACTGAACTACTGAGGTTTCTATCAGAGAATGTGCTATATATTCTGTGAGATGTATATCCAATCAAAAGCTGCATAAAAATGTCTGGACACGAATGAAAAAGATGTTAGAAGTCACACAGTATGACAGAACAGGTAGATACATAAAATTACATTTCTCATAGGCTTCAAGGCTGATATTGTTAACACATTGCCTGTGCTTCATAATTAATGAAAGACATATTGCTATAGGTATTTTTGTTTTAAACAGTAAAGGTAAACAAAACCAAGCAAATTGGCATTATTCACATTCTGCTTTCCCATATCTGGTGTCCACAGATTACTCAGCAATTTTGGTTGCAAGAAAAAAGGCAGTAAGTGAGATGTGCTGTTTTCCATCAGACTCTGTGCCTGGCCAGAAGAATGTTGAATAATATTTGGCATCATAACTTATTGAATAGACACTTTATTTATTACAGCTGTGGTGATCAGTTTGATTCGGGGGCTCAGAGAACCAGATGATAAAAGGATAAAATCTGCTCTTTGCCACACTTGCCCCTAGGAACAGGACAAGGAACAGAGGGTAGAGTAAGTTCAAAAGCACTTTGGGACCAATATGCTGTTGTTTACTTTTAATATGCTTCACGGAAAGAAAAATGCATTACAAATTCTGATAATGCTACTTCTGTGTGACTACATACTCTTATTTCCATTAGGAGGAGAATGCTTGCTTAACTATTCAGTGCTATGGCAAGCAAACGCAACAAGCACGGAGGAAATTTTGTGTAAGGACTCCTGCATTTCCTACTGCAGGAGGCAGAGAAGTGAAGAGTTCGCTTGGCTGCTGAGAGCATGACGGAGTTACCGCTCCATGGAACAACAGCAGCTGTAAAGAGAAAGCAGTGAAAGGGCTAGAGAGGAGAAGGGAAATCTGCAAAATCTAGGAAAAATGCAGGCAAGTGGAGGGAAATGGGCACCGAAGAATGTCAGTAGGGAA
>NW_010519655.1:13605-40206 GCF_000687285.1 Phaethon lepturus
TGGAATGTCTTTATAACCTTGTGGTAATAAGAGTTACATACATTTGCTTATGCCTTGCCTTGCTGCAGTTTTTCTGAGTCATAACATAGATGATTTGGAAATTCCATTTCCTTTTAAAACTTCTCTTTCAAACATTTACAGCTTTCTCTCTTAGTTGCTCCTTACAGTGAGATTTGTTACATTTGGCAGTAAACCCCAATATGCTTTTGAGAAATTAAACCAACACAAAATACTAGAAATTTTCCAAGGACATAGAAGATAAAAATTGCAAGTAAACCATGCAGTCTTTTAGTGTGTACATAAATTAAATAAAAGGCTTTCATACCCATTATAAAATAGTGGAAAACTAAACCACACAGGGTTACCAATGAAGAAATATTACCTGAATTCAAGACTAATTAGTTGGGACTGTCCAGTTAGAGTAAAATGTTAAGGTTTGAGAGAGCTATAAAACATGGTCTTTCAGAAACTGTAATTAAAACTGCTATTTATAGAACTCAGAAATGACCAGAGGCAGCAAATAAACAAACGTCATCACCTTCCTGTTCCCCTTCCACCCCCAAGTACATTTTCCTTTAAGTTGATAAACAATCCCCTTCCATAGTATACAGAGTTCCTGATCAAATTTCTTTTTTGGAAGGATTCTTCACAAGTAAGGATAATCTTCCAGCTGTGTATTTTGTATTGTCCACATAAGGCAATGAATTTGTTCTTTTAATTTATTCTTACCAGAAAGCAGTTATTCACTGGTTGGTTTTATTTTAGTTATGGTTGACATGACACTTCCAGTCTAAAGCCCTGTTGTGAGTGACCAGTAACTTTCTAAAACAAATAAATTATCAATTAAAATCTTCTGTGATTGTTTAAGCCTAGAGGTGAAATCTTGTGGAAAACTTTAAGCAAATATTTTCCCTGATTTTCAGGATGGGTTTGGAAATTAAGAAAAGTAATTCTTGCTTTTTTTTCCAATGGGTTTTGGGTGGGTTTTTGGGTGATTTTTTTTTTGGTTTGGGGTTTTTTTTTTGGCTGTTGTTGAAATTACGTATACAACCTCTTCCTCCCCCCCGCCCCTAAACTCTGGAACCTCACACATATGAATTAAAACTCAGCTCTGAACTAAATGAACACATGATATTTCTCAAATAGCACAACTATCCCAATACTTGAGATACACCTTTTTTTTTGATATTTTCTAATTCCTCTCCTTATAATTTCCTCTATATTTTAAAATAAAAAATGGGAAAAATAAAGCAACCAGCTTTTCACAGATCTTTCATTCTCTGTTCACTTGCAAAAATATTTATAAATAGGCAAATCATTAATGTATATGAAAAATGGGAGAAAAAAAAGGAGAATGAAATAGAATAGTTGGAAAAAGGAAAAACAGGATGGAAAGGGTAAGTAAATATATGGAGAGATGAATGAGAATCCACTGTTTCTTCTTCACAGCTATAAGGCTCTCTTGTACTGAAGATTATGAACTCCATCAACATCATACTCTATGAATCCTGAATACAAGCAATTGTGTCCCAGTTCTTGTACCTCAGAAATATGATCCCTCTATAAATCAACTATTTCTGTTTTTAAACCCAATTTCTGTCTTCAACTATTGCGAATACTTACAGCAACTCAAACTCAGGCAGTGTAGAGTTTCAGATGGATCTCTCTCATTTCTTTTCTGTATTAATTCATCTATCTCACTGTTGTGCTTAAGTATTTTTTTTGTCCCTGTTCTGATATCACCTGTAAATCCAAAGAATCTTTGAAGACCTCAAGTACGTATCGATCAGTTTAAGTGTCAAAACCCTACACTCAGCAGGAGCTGAACTAACAGGTACAAGGCACAATCCAGAAAATAGCACACAGCACAGATACTGCAGTTTACTTTCAACTTAAAATCTTTAGTGATAAGAATGTGTGGATGTGGTGCTTCAGGACATGGTTTAGGGAACATGGTGGTGCTGGAATAATGGTTGGACTTGATGATCTTGAAGGTCCTTTCCAACCTTAGCGATTCTGTGAATGAAGGACTAGTTCTGCAGTATTCTGGCAGAATAAAGTAGCAACTTTATTAATTGCTAATCAAATATAGAAAAGCTACTTGCTCTACCTTCCAGCTTATTTTAAGTGTGCATTTTCAGACCTCCCTACATACGTTTTCTTGTGACTTAACACAACTATAAGAACTTAATCTCTATCACAAACACACCTCTATGGACATGGATATCTAGAAAATCATGAGAAAGTCTAGTGAGATTTGCATCATCCCTAATATATGTAAGAGAAATTTGCTGGGAGGCAATCATTCATTTACTCTTAGTGCCCCATGTTAGAAGTGGAATTCAGTTTATTCTTTTTTTTCAGAGGACGTAGCAAGCCAGAATCAGTCAAAAATTGAACGTGGAAAAAAAATGCCAAGGAATGATACTCAGCAGTTGTTTTCCACTTCATGGTCCTCATCTAAGTGACCATTTTTGCGGTAAAAACACAATAAAGATGCTGGTGATGGTCTGGTTCCACACTTGTACAGATTCTCTAACAGTCACTGTCATACCAGGATGCAATGAGTTTACAATATTCTGTTGTAAATTAAACTGAGATATTTCCAATAATCAAATGACAAAATGTTCTCATTTTCCTGACCCTGGAGGATCCAATCTCTGAACAAGACTATGAAAAAACAGTAGTCTCTGGGGAAAAACAGTGAAAAAATTCTATATTAGTGCCAAATATTCAGTTCTAGAGAACAATTAATAATGGTAAATATTTTCAAGGCTATTATCAGAAAGCTCATTTTCTAAAAAGCAAGACCTTACAAATAAACCAGGGGAGCCTGAGGTGCAGAATCTGTTCCTTAAGACTGGCTTTGCATGACAACATACAATGTCCTTTACTATACAGATCACTATACAACACGAAGGGGTAATCAGTGACAATACAAATCAATGAAAATACATTGTATTTCTTGTTAGACCTACATGTTAGAATGACCTTATCCTGAAGTGGAGAAAGAGAAGATGAGGGATAATGGCTGTTACTGTGGGAGGAAGGAGATTGAAAGGTTATATTGTATACAGAATGTCAAATGAGAGACTCAAAATTTACACCAATGTAAATTGGAGATAAGAACTCAGTGCTAGTGTTGTTCTGCTGCAAAAAAAAAAAAAAATTTGAATGTACTAGAATAAATATCACTGAATTGGTGTTGAAAGTATTTTCAGACACTGTTTCCTAGGGAGCACAAGACTTTTGTTATTAACTATGTTACTGTAAGCAAACTATTCTGTGTTTTAAATATACAAATTATAATACATTCAGTCAAATTTGAATTATGAAAGTATCTTATCTTGCATAATCCTTTCTCTACAGTGCTGTAGGAAAGCTCTACCACTATCACCCTAAACTGTAATTACACAGAATTACACATGAAACACAGACACAGTTCAGTTCGTCTGCCGTTAGTTGAACTTAGGCTGGATAAACACATTGTCTCTTAAATTAAAGCACAAATTCCAGTGTCTGCCAAACAAGGAGGTGGTTGGATGGCATTATACAGCATGTAGACTTAGAAGGCTTGTCTATATGTATATTTTATAGAAGTGCAAACTCAGATGCATCATTCTAAAAGGGTGCATATCCCAGTTTGGCACTCCTTACGTCTTTGTAATTGGTGAATTTCTTGAGAGGTAAAATTGAGATTAATTCCTTACCATAATTAACTTGACCACAGTAGCATTATGTGGTCATATCTGTGCCCTCAAACATTTTTTGTTGTTTTCTCTCACAATATTCTGTCTATTTCTCCACATTATAAAGTTGTGGAGGAGGCTTTATTACAGGACATGAAACAGATCCTGGCTCTGTCACAGATGCAGCTACTGAATAAAACTATGTTGAGTAGTACATGGCTCAAAATATCTTCTACGGAGATGTAGCTTAAAGAGTTCTTTGGCAGGCAAGAGTTTGACCTGCTTAATCACCCACCAATCCATCCCCACTGCCAGCCAGCAGGTCTTCTGTTGCTGAAAACACTGGGGGTGGAAGCAATACTTCCAAGAAGTCACACCAGCATTTTAAATGGCATTGTATGACAGAATCATAGAATCGCTGAGGCTGGAAAAGACCTTTAGGACCATCAGGTCCACCATTTCACAGAGGACTTCAAGTGACTTCTTAGCAGTACTGTTTTACCCTAAGTGTAGGCATCTGTTTTTGTTGTTGAAGCAGGATAGTAACTCTTATCTTCTCTCTTTTTTTTTTTTCTCTTTTCCCGCCCCTCCCTCTGCATAATTAAAACACAGACCTTGCTGCAGTTGACTTCTTTCTTAGTCTGTTACCCTTCCTGCTTTTTGCTCCCCTGCCTCTTCCATCCTTCATCTTGCACACTCTCTTTAGGACTAAATCAGATTAAAAAATAATCCTATATCGTAAAATATGTTTACTGAGAGCTGAACATTTGATAGTCCTATTACAAAGGACACGCTGTGTTTTGATCATGCAGGAAATTAATTCTGTTAATCAGGGCATGCTTGTTACCAGTTAAAATCTTAGCAAAGTGTTTTTATCATCATAAATCTCAGAAATGCTTTTATATTGCTAATAACTTTATCACTTTGCTTTTCAGTGTACTAAAACCATCACAACAATGTGAAACCTCCACACAGAATGATCAAAATTACAAGGCAACAATATTCTTACTTATCAAGGTACTTAAACTCATCGTAGAGTTTAAGTAACAGTAGTAACAGCACAGTGAATTTTAAGCCTGTCCATAGGAACTATAAAACGAAATTTTAGATAGAGTAGGGCTGTGGTTATAGCAAGCAGAACTTCAGGCAGTTCCCATAGCCATCAGAAATAACAGGCGGGGGAGGAAAAAAAAATCCAGTAAATAACAGCAATACCTTTTTGCAGGGTTTCCCTCGACTTTCAGAAATACATATGGTTTTTGCTGTTTTGTTATAAAGATTAGGAACATGACCTGTGACTTCAGGACTGTGGAGTGCAAATGCAATCAGTAGCATGGTCTCAGCAGCATTGTCTGACCAACTCCATGGAGGTGTCCCAATCATGCTGTTAATTTAAAATCTGGACCTCTGATGTCTAATTCCTGACTGTCCCCCTGCCTTTGGTTCTGTTCAGTGTAACATTAAATACAACACAAGAGCGTGGCATGCCCTGTGCATCAAACAGATCTCAGCTATGTATCCAGAGAAGTTCCTTATATCACAAATACCAAAAAGCACTGAAGAAAAGTATGAAAGGATTAACCTCTCCAGAGACTTCCAAGACTCTGAATAGTTTCTGACAATAGCATCCCAAAATTGTGAGGTGAAAAAAAGTCCTTGTAAGAATGGGAATTGAACAATGGCCAGTAACTATTGCTACTTTTCTTGTCTTGCAGGTCTGCATCTCCAGCCTGCAGCACAAGAGAGTGACAGGCAGGACGCAAAAGAAGGGTTTGTAATAATCGGGGACCGGGTGGGGAACAGGCTTGCTCTGACAAGAGAAATGGCTGGGATGACAGAATAGTGCTTGCTAAAACCAGGCAGAATATAAAAATTAACAAGGATGCAGATCCAGCTGAACACATCAACGTAACAGTTAGAGTGCATTTCATCAAAGCTGCCAGATGCCTTCCAGCTCCTTCAGTGACACCTCTTCGCATGCCACAAGAACTGTAAGGCAAACAGTCCCATTCTTACAAACCCAGGAGACTTTGTCCTATTAAAGTAGCAATTCATCAACACAACCTTTTGTCTTGGTTTCTTTCCTGTCTGGCAGAGAAAACAATTTGTTATAGGAGGTCAGAACACAGATATGTTGTACTTAAACACAAGGTTGAATACCTTTCTGGGCCAGCCTCAAGACCCCAAAGTAGTCAAGAAGAGGAAAGACTAGTCAGACTCAGAAAATCTTTCCTCAATGCTAAAATTGTAAACTTAATCTTACTTAATTAAAACCTCTACTATTTGCACAGTTCTGATTGTTCCTACCATTCCCTCTATTTGCACTTTTAGAGCAATGAAGTGGCTTAGAAAGAGATTGTTAAAGAGTCTGCTTATCAACCAAAGCACTGATTTTCTAAAAGTCATGCTCCTCTCAAAGGAGCATGTACCACGGTACCAAATCATATGGTCAGGCAATGCACCCAACTCGACCTGTAGGGCTGGGCATTCAAAACGACCATGCCCTTAAGGTTAAAGGTACCAATGTTCATAATTCAGGACAGCACATGTGTGCAAGAGAAATTCCAGAGTGATGGTGCACATTCCTCCGCTCCCACCTCTGCAGCAGATTGACATGCACATTTCTATTTAAAAATAATGAGGGAAGGTAGGTCTTGCAAAACCAATACCTCGTAGGGAAAACTACCCAACACATCCCAGGAAGGCATGACTGAGTTAATGTAAAAATGTTACGGCCTTTTCTTTGGAAATTTTGCTCAGAGATCTACTTTGTGCATATTCAGAAGAAATCTCTTTTCTGACCATTGGAAGCTTTACTGCCTTACAGTGAAGTGAAACCTGATGACTTATTTGTAGAAAGTGGCTTCCAAGTTATCTGAATTTATTATATTGAAAATTCTCCTTTGGAAGTAAATATAAGGTAATTATTTATTTCTTTAAACTTGCAATGTATGAATCTGAAGCTACTTTGGTAATACATTCTGACTTTTAATTGATTTTACCATATTGTAACAGTATTTCTGGTTTATGTTTTGATATCTTTTCATGAACAGAAATTTTTGTGTAATTCTGTTATTTACCCCTTTCAGAACCTACATAAAATGTAGATATTGCTAATAAGATGATCTGTATTACAGAAAAAATACGAAATCTTTTTTCTGTAACACGACATCAATTGTGAGCGTGTTACATAGTAATTATTTTAAGTACTGCATAAATAGTTTGATTTTTTCCGAGTAGCTCCATTTTAAACTTCTCTATGCTTGAGAGGTGTTTCATATTTATTAATTTAGTAATTGCAAATATATATAACAACTAGTTCCACAATTTCCTATACATACCAACTCACAAAATTGCAGAATTTTTAAGCTAAAGTCGTCTCCTTTTCATTCAATGTTTTGAGAGGCTCAATAGTGTCAAACATTTTCAAGTCCAAACTCCTACACTGAGAGTACCTCAAAGACTCTCATCAAATGCTTATTTGACTTGTTCTGAACTTGAAGGAGATTTTTTCCATGCCTAGATAGTCTATTTGATGTTATATTACCCCTAGAGATGGGGAAATTTTCTTACTATACAATGTAAGCAGTTTGGTTTGTTTTTGTTTTTTTTTTTAATTATGATCATTCTTACAGGGAGAAATTGTTTTTTTAAGAATTTATTTGATATCAAACTATTAATGATATAAAATTGTGCAGAAATGAACACAGGACTCTGTCTCCACTGCGAGATTAATTAAGAATAGGCAGACTATGAAGCAGTATAAAAACTACATGTTACTTAATTAATGTATTTAATAACAGCAGGGAAATGCAGGCTAAGTATTTTTCTCTGTACATTATTTTTCCTTTCCACATATATGTAAGAGAGAGAGAGATGGTTTCTAGGAAAGCTAGAAACAGAAAACACAAAAGAGAATTGTGAGGACATTTTAAAGAATATTATTAGTAAAAACATTAGTAATCATTGTAGCAACAGCAAAAACATGTAGCTCGATATGTTGATTTGTACAACTGCCTTGTTGTGTATAAAAAGCCGGCACAGACTGCTGCTCCTTTGAGGTTTTTTATGAACCTCAGATGGGGAGCCTCTTGAAGCACCTGACACCTACTGAGGTAGAGGGAACTGTAAAAAGATAACTGTTTTAAACACAGAATATTTGTATTGCTGAGAGGTCAGCTTTGCTGCTGCTGACTTCATTGCAATTTGCATACTATTAAAGCATTACCCATAATGTTTGTAAAATTTAATTTTAAAGCTACGCTGTTAAAGATGTTTGCTGAATTGTAAGCACCTAGGACATTTGGGAAATTTGTTAGTTGATAGTTACAGTATTTCTGCCTCACTTGTTATTTACCCCCCCCAAACACACACTTACTGTTCTCTTCTTCCATTTCTCAACAATGAAACTCATTTTAGTGCAAGTTGAGATACTTAAAAAACCCCAAGTATACCGCAACAGTACAGTAATGGAGATAACTTCCCCTTTTAGTCTCAATATATTTAAGTTTGTTAAAAAGTCACTAACTTATTTATTTAGTTTTTGCTGGGGGCTGAGATCCAATTATACTCCTATAGACTAGAGGTGATGGTTATGATTTTCTACTTCACTCTAACACAGGCTTTCTCATTAAATCTCACAGCTCGGTAATCACAGCCATCAGATTCGTGCTTCAGCGCTGCTTTCACGCTCACATTCTCGTCCCCCGGATTTCCATCCGTCTTCACCCACCCCTCCCCCAAGATCTTTATTTACTCCCTGGCAGAAACTGCAAAATTAAAGGTGTATAATGCGCAGATACAATCTTGGCTTCCTTTGCTCTGCCAGACTAGCACTTCACTCGCAAATACACTTACTTTTGGAAGTACTGATATTAACTCAGTTACTATAGTACGTAAACTACCGTTGCCCTTTGAAGTACTATAGAAAAATTGTCCTTAGATGATAATGGAAAAGACGGAGTAAAGCAGGAACAGCAAGAATTACTTTACATACTAATAACAACAATTTACTTATCAAAACAGTACAGAACAAGCACGCCTTTATACTATTCTTTTAAAAATTTAGCTTCCTAGGGTTCTAATAGTCTTTTCCTATGGTTCAGGAATGCACAGTAGCACTCGGCCCAGTGCCTGAATCCTTATTTCAAAGAGAATCATTCAAACCGACATCCACCCTGTCAAGAATCTTGACTTTGAGCTGCTAATGCAGAATAAAAATCAATATAAATTTTGATCATTTGATGAATATTTACTTCTTTCTTTGGAGCCTGGGGATTTAGAATTGAAAACTGCTGAATCAAGTCATTTTATTTTTTTGTGTTTGTGCCAACACCAATTTACTACCCTCCTGAAAGTTCCTGAACAAGATGTCTCATGTGGCATACATGTTGGTTTTTCCTGTCAATCATAACCGTGTGCCAGTAGGGAACCATAAACATTTTCCTTTCATACTCTTAGTTGTCCAAAAAGGAATGTTTTGATTGCTTCCCTGGAAAAGGTAAACTTGTCTTATTTAGACATACTGTAGAATGCCTATGTCTATTTTTCTAGGGTGGCTGCTGTGCCTAAATTGATACTATCTATTAAACATTTTCTTTTCAGTATGAGTGGCTTCATAGAGAGAAACAGTTTACAATCACTGCAAACAAAGCTTAGTAACACAAAACAGATAAAGATCTATATTGGCATTATCACTTCCCCTATATATTTTCTGAAAAACTGCATGAAAATTCTGACCAGTATAATTTGCACCAAATGTTTGTGAAAATGAAGATAGCAGGAGATAAACAGATCCCACAAGCAAGCGATTAAGATGCGACTCTAGTTTGCATTTCATCTTAAAAAGAAATGTACCTTCAATCTTAATAAAATGAGCTTCTAAAAAATGTATATATAAAGCTCCTATGTCTCCATAGTGATTGGGGGGCTGGGGGAGGGGAGGGGCAGAGGGAAAAGGAAGAATGATGCTTCTAAATTTGAAAAAGACCTAGATTAGTTTAACAAGAACTGTAAGTGCAAGCAATTTTCATCTTGCAAAATTTTTTTTATATATGACTCAGTGGCAGACGGGCTTTATCTTAAGGAGCAATTCTGTTGGTCTCTTATAAATTAAATAAAAGTGGCAGCAGCTGTCTTTCAGAAGGCTGATATAGGCTTGTATAGTCATATGATATTATGTAGACAGATGTTTTAAATAAAATAAAATATTTAGATTGCTAGATACCTTGCTAGATACAAAGGCAATTATAGGATGTCTTTGTTAAATTAAATTTCTCATTCTTCTGAGAAGAAAAAAAAAGGAATTGTCCTGGAAACTGTACCAACAGGAAATGATCCTATATCTGAAACAGCTGGAGACTGTAACTAGTATAAATTTACTTGAAAATAAAAATGCTGTATGCCTCTAGAGACATGCAGCAACATGCAGTAAAAACAGATGTGATATAAAATTATTTTAAAAACCTGTTTATATATACATTTAAAATATTAATATATGGTCCAGTCATGTAGAGAGACTGTTCAAGGCTAAGACAAAGTAACAGAACAATTAAAGCCCTGAAATATAACAGAAGTGACATCTCTTTTCTAACAATAAAAACTTTTTTTTTTCCACGAATGCTGCCTTTTCAGAAACATGTTAGACACCTTACTTTGACAAGGATTCTAATGTGATAACACTTTATTGCTTACCAAGACAAAATTTAGTGGAAACCTTTTATCTCAGCACTTTAAGGTAGATTTTGATTCACATCTATGTTATGTGTGTCAATGCTCCAAAAATAACTTTAAAAGAAAAGCCAATATCCAGCATTCAAATTATTCAGGTACTGTATTTAGGAAATAATACACTTTCCACAGTGTAAAAGGGAATTTTGCCAGAGTACAGACTGCACAACGGGGTCTTATGTGAACCCTTTAAAAAATATACCACACATTCTAGCTCGTGACTACCTAATGCAACTCAACCTACTTGCTCTTTCCATTTTTGTCAAAAATGCCACAGTATAACAGAGTGCATTCTATGTACTTGTAGTTGTTTTATTCTTCCCCGAGACCTCCATTACAAACTTCTCATGACTCCAGGCCCAAACCTGCACAAGTGATTTGGCTAAAGCACCTAAGGTCTTCACTTTCATAAAAAAAAACATTCCAGGAGGAGTACCTACGCCAAAACATACGAATAAGAACTTGACAGGTGTGCCTTTCAAATCACCATTGACAAAAAAATATCCAAATTTGCATGGCTGCCTTCTTCCTTCTTCCCTAATAAAATGATACTGTAGAATTACTTGTTCAGGATGTTTTTTATGTAATATTATTTTGTAATTTGAACACTGAATTAAACTTTTTTACCTCTCATACTTAACAAAAACACCCCAGCTAAATAAAACCAAACCAAGTATACCCAAGATACTGAAAGTACTATATAGTCCCTATACAGCAAGAGAGGTAAATGGTGTTAAAGATTCCTTTCAGAAAGCTTCAGGTTGGATTGCTTTCATTTTTTCCAATAGCCTTAATTGGCTAAGTGCCTTTGGGCCAACTAATACCCAGAGAGACCTAAACTCAGTAATCTTGTAAATACAATGATTTCAACAGATTTTCATCAAAGACATGACCATTATACAAGATACTGCCTGCTTGATGCTGTATCATTTCTCATTTAGAATGTAGTTAAAATTGCCAAATTAATACAATATTTATTGTTACATTATTCTGTGCTACCCAGAGTCCAACAAACTGGAAATACTTGTCTATTTTCACTTAAGTTTAGAGAGATATTTAAATAGATATGAACAAATGTTTTAATTTCACAGGGAAAAGGATCTAGGTCCAAAGCAGCCTGAGAATATCAAAATCACCCCTCTCAAGATGCAGATGTCCAAAGATGACATATGTGTGTAACAAATGTTCATGTGACTACACAATTGCATAATTTAATCTTTTTCCTTCCAACAACATTAGGAAGTATAACTGAGATGACAATAACATATCACAGTATAATATGCATACCTGCTGTATCTTTTTATTTTAGTACCTGACCCATGAAAATGTGACTTTTCTGCAGCTAAAGTAAGATTCATATTGACTGAGGGAATCTGAACTTCAATTACTACAAAAAATATCTGTCAAGGGAAAGCTTTAATTAAAATATGCACATTTCCAGTAACCATAAATAAGAAAATACTTTGTGGCCATAGGGTATATGTAAAAAACATTATACTGTTAAAGAAGTTGAGTATTATGACATGGGGATTCTGGGAACTCAGATTATGACAGACCTTAACCTGTTTCCAGAGACAAAAAAAAGTGTGAGTTCTAATCCATCTAATGACCTTACAACATGAGGCTCCTTAGAAGCAAAAATAGCAACAAAAATCATTACACACTGATTAATCCAGACCCAAGAGAGGTAACAAACTGATAACTCATAAGTCAAGGGTCGTTACAATATTTTAAAACGAATATTTTAAATGCAGTTTGGTAAAAGGGTTTTATTCTAATCTCACAAATTTCTTAAACAGATTGATACCGTGAAGATTTTTTTTTTTTGCTTTTGTCACAGCATTAATTAAAATGGAGGCATTAAACCTGAGTGTTACAGCAGAATATCACAGCTTTTATTAACAGGCATGGGCAATCTATTATACAGCCCCCACTCTAGTGGGATGGTCTAAGGCCCAAAGACGTTTTTATCAGGAAAATATATAGGTACAGGTGAGAGATCCTGATATTATAGCCATAGGCTAACCTTGTGCTCCAGATTCTCTTTGCTGAGCATGGTTGAAAACTGACTCTGTAGTGGTCTGTTTCCACAGAGGCCACATAGGAATTATGCTGGGAGATACTTTTGCATTACATGCATGAACAAAATTTGGATCCTACCACAGAACCCTACATCCATTCTTCAACTGTGTGTCCAAACCAACAAAAGTTAATATGATTTCTTTGGATCTTGGTTTCATTATAAATGAACCATCAATGTCTTATTGGAGTAGACTCAGATTAAAAGTTCACGTCTTGGAGCTATCAGGAATAATTACCGTAGAAAGTTGTATGGTAGCAGGACATTATGGTCTTGTTTATGGAGCTTAGGTAGAATTTCCAATCAGCATGATTGCATCTATTTCTAGTGCTTTGTTAATCGCTTCCTGAAGCTGCTCATTAAAAGCTCCTATGTCAACACGTAATGCTGTGGTGGCTGAAACAGAGATTGGGAATACAATCACATCTCTTGGCTTGGCTGAGAAGTACACTGCAACATTGCACACTTTATCACAAATGCTGCTTTCCCATTTGATAAAATGCCTTACCATGTCATGGAACAGTGGTCATTTATTTCAGAGGAACAAGCTGAATCTTCACCATTAAACGCTGGATGTGAGCAAACATCATTCTGTTTTTGTCTCCCTCAACAATGGAATTTCAGTGAAACCCAAGTACAGCAATTTAACATGTCTCTTACAACAGCCACAGAAGCGATGACAGCCCTAGACAATAATCACTTGCCAATACCATAGTACTTACCTACCAACTGTGAAAGCTCTCATAGCCATAGTCAATAATTGAACCGACCAATTCCACTGTGCTGCATGTGATTGGTGATATTATCCCTTTAAGTGTGTTATTTAAGTTTGCAATGCAGTTAATTGAAACCCTACTAGATGCAAATCAAAAGTTTCAGCCTTAATTGAGATATTTTGAAAATTGAACCCATTGCTTCAGGCAGGTGCTACATGAGATTCCATTAATATAGGTAATTAACATTAGCCTCTGCTTTAATTAACATGCACACTTTAATTAGTAAAGCATTAACCAACATTAAAAAATCTGATCTTCATGCATCACAAAAACTGCAAAGTTATGACTACGTTATTTTTTCCAAGACTGTAAATCATACATCATATCAATTCTTTTTCTCTTTAAATACATCAAGATATTCTAAAGAAAGAAATATACATATAAAATGCACATCCCTGTTTAAATGAACATTTAAAATGGTAAGAAAGATTTCTTAAGAATATCTAAAATATGAAGAAAGCTCATACAATACTTGAAAACTTCTGTCTAAAATTTATAAATATGTGTATTATATATGTGTGTGTGTCTAAATAGTCACTTTATAAATGAAAATAATTCAGCTGTAATCAGATCCACTGCTCACTGTTAATTCTATGGCAGAGTCCAAGACCGTATTTTCCAGAGCTGCCATTTTAAAAATAAATGTCCTGTCAACAGTACTAGCTTTGTTTCCCATCATGCTTGTTTTAACACATAATAATTTAACATCATGCTGCTCCCCAGAATAAGTAAGCCTATGACTGCAAACACGTTTGCATTCAGTTCAGACATGAACTGAATGTCTTCTTGCGTTTGCTCAGAGCCTTAAACAACATCCTCAAGAACTAGCCTGTTGCTAGTCCTACTGTGTCACAAAGACCTCTTTTTTGTCCGACTGTGTCACAAAGACCACTGCTGAGCATCATCACCTCTGGGAGTTCAAGTCATTGGAGAGCTGTAGTGATATAACTAAGCTAGTTCAAGGTCACTCGTTCTGCACAGCAGGTCCCATTTACAGTTGTACAAGCTCTATAAGCAAGGGAACTTGAACAAGTGCACTTACACTCATACTTTCAAATCAAATACAGGAGTATTTCTTTGATACAGACAAGGTCTTTATGACTATGGATTGTTTTATTTGGCATCTGAAGTTAAAATTCTTATTTAGAAGCATAGTATGTTCCCAGACATATCTAACATAAGGAACTCCATCCAAGCCTGTGAAATTAAATGGTGCAGAGCTCCAGCTTAAAAATCCTTCTTTAAATAAAATTTAACAGCAGTTTCTTTCAAAATACATTTCCAAACAATGCAAAGATACCTTCATCTTCCTAACCCTTTTCTTCTGTTATGCATTTGCCCATTTGATCCTGACAGCTTTGCTTTAAATATGGTAAATTCCATTTCTACATCCCCATTATTACCACAAAGAAGATTTCTGATCCACTCACTTATTCCCCATGTTTTCTTTCTCAATACATAGAGGTGGAACGTATAGTAATTATTGTTATACAATTCTCATAATAAGATGCTGTATGTGTTGGCTTGACTAATACAGTCAATTGAAACCTAGATCTGTTCCTACAATTTCTGCATGTTCAGAACCTCCATTGCATTTGGCAGTGAAAGCAATGGACAATATTAAAGGACTATATACTCTATTCCTATTGCATCCAAATATCTGCAGATCTCAAAGACAGCATGTACATGTGCAGAGAAAAGAGTATGTCCTTTCTGAAGCTCCTAGAAGTACCACATCAATGTCACATCAGGGTTCCGTTTGTTTCTTTTTGTTAAATGGGAAAGAACTTTCATGAAAGAAACATGAAGACAAAATAATGCTTTAAAACTGGAAAGATTCACTTAATCAATTTTAAGCACTTTTTCTCCATGGGAGTAAATCCTACATTGTGTTTCATATTCAAAACGTTCACACACCTCTCAAATGTAAGGCTTTCCAGACACTGAATCCACAAAGCTTCCAGCTAAAAAATCCCCTAGATCTCTTTGGTGCAATTTGCCAGATTTTGTGGGATTCTGCAGGACATATTGTGGAATTTTGACAGTTCTCCCTGAAATTAAAAGAGCATTACAGCTAAAAGGATACTTTGCTGAGTGCTTTTCATGGCATGCTGTTGAATTCACCATTATTTCATATCCTGCAAAACCACAGCTAGACTGAAACCAACATAAACAGTCAAAATCTGTCCTGACTTGCATCTGAGTAACCCATAGAGATCAGGAAACTATTGTTTTCTGTAAAGCAATGTGACAATACTTTTAAAACAGTGATTTTCACAATACAGAGTTCTTCAAGGTGTGTGCATATTCAGATTTATGTGTAATACTGAATGAATCCACTAAAATATTTTTTTGTCTTATCTGCTTGGTTGAATTTAACTACATATTTTCTTCCCATGGGAAGTAACAAAATCCAAAAGTAAAATAGGTAAAGAAAGTGCTTAAAAAAATTCTAAGCAGCATCTTGAGAATCGAGGTAGTCTCATCCTGAAGTGGAGAACCCACAGTGTATTGATGACACAATGATCAAAGAGCCACAGAAACTCCTGTTCCTCTGTAGAACATGCAGTAACTCTGCAAAATGCCAGCTCCTGTATAGCCCCATCAGAAAATCATCCTCAGGTCATCATTGCAACATAATGAAATAGCTGTCTCTACCTATCACTTTCACTGTTTCAGAAGAATCCTCCCCATTGTTGGGCAATGGGGATAGCAGAAGTATACAATGAGAAACTTCAATTTTGATTGCAGTAATCTTCTGCAAATGTTGTTGGATTTGGGTGACAAAGAGTTTCTGATTGCTTTCACAGCTGGCTGTACTACCTACATGAGCCTGACGTTAGGCTGATGGATTTTACAAACTATACTCTTAAGTAGTCTTAATACCACAAAGTTAAAATAGACATGCTTCCATTTTAATACAAAACTAAAAGTTGGGAATAACTGGCCCAGAAATTCTACCATATTAAAATCGGTTCTTCATTCATCTGTGCCACCATTTCTGAGTTTCCTTATGTAAACTTGTTCAGACGCTTATTAAAAACGAACGGCTTACAAGAGTCCTAACCTAGCAAAAACACACACATGTCATACAATATTATAAATAAGCAACTTCCAAATCCGCTAAAACCATCAGTATTAAAATATGAAAATCAGCTTCTCAATCTGGTCAGTGTAGTAGGTATGATGTCCTTCTTCAGTCCAGTGTTTTTCTCCAGTAAACAGTTGCGTAAAAGAAGTTTCAGGACTTCCAGTAACACAAGAATTATAAACACACAGGGAATAAAGTGCATTGCATTCATGACACTTTGAAAGGTTTCTTTTTTTTTTTTTATTCCCCAGTGAGGTCTTTCAAGCGCTACCATTCAAATCTTTCAGCACCTCTAGCAAAATAGGCTAAACATAGAAAATGAAGGATGGGTTGTATTCTGTCAAAGTCAAAGTCAATTTTCTTATTATTATTTCAAGCACGCAAAATATGCTGTTACAAATAATGTGATAAAAATAATATATATATATAAACTCATAATTTCAAAGACATTGATTCCTAACACCAATATTCTACATATTTTTAAAATAGGGAACGCATGCTGTAGCAAAACTATGATGATATGGGGTTGCAAGCAAAGAAAAGTTTGAAAGCAAGTGCAGAGGAGTCACTGTTTTTCAGCAGTTACAGTAAAAAGTGAATTTTACTGCTCTAAGAATAATATAGTCCCTTTTATCATAAGGAAAACAGGACAATATAGGGTTTGGTTAATAACTTGTTCTGGAACTTGAAATGTCAGCTTTGCTCCTCCAATAGCGCTGCAGGAAGGGCAGGCTGAGGACACCAGATCTCTTTTGTTCACTGTGGGAAGTGGATTTTGCCTTCCTGTACTAGCTGCTACTCCTTCTACACCAACTTCTACATTTGCAGCTATAAGTTTCCCATACTTAGACACAGACAACTGCAGACAGCAGGGTCATGGCTACCACAGACAACCGCCTACCTTGCATTGTGCTGAGAGGCATCCCTTAAGCTTTCTGTTCTTCTCCTGACTCTAACAGATGGTCTAATAAAAGATAGTAAACTTTGCCTCCCTTGCCTATAGTTCATAACTTGTCCTTACACACAAAAGCTATGAGCAGTCTTGTGCCATATAGTTTGACATGTTCTGAAGCACTACTTTAACCACGCCTGGAACACTTCTGTAATTACCAAAAGCAAAATGTGCATGATACACAGCACCTGAGGTCCTTTTGTTAAGAACAGTAACTTAGGCTATGAAAATACATAGCTAACATACTTTATGAACTGGAATGATAACTATCATTTTTGTCTCGCGGATGTTTATGAGTAATTTGGCAAATGTGACTTACACTTACCAAAGCCACAATGAATATGAGAATGCAACTTTGACGTTAACTCACTAAACCACTTTTGTAAACCTACATTTTATTTTTCTATGTTTAAAATGCCATAATATAAAAGACACTGGAACATTAGAAGTGGTCACTCTGATAGGCACTATATTACATGGCACATAATTTACAGAGACACTTTTTTTTACAAAAAAGATAGCAGAGCAGTGCAACTTAGCATGTTCCCAAATGGCAGTGCAGACTCTTAGTGTGAGCTTGTAATTCCAATTTGTATCCATTTCATTTTGATATAACCTATTTCTAATTACATAAACTCAACCTTGAACTTAAAATCCAACTGCAAAGTAGGAACAGTCCACTTAAATATTAATTTTTTTCCTGTCCCTGCATGGTTGTCCCGGAATCCTGGAAAGAGTATTTCTTTCTCTGTTGATCTTGCTGCTTGTCAATACTGACACTCACCATTTGTGCCTCTGGCAGAACTTTTGTTCACCACTTGCTTTACTGTCCGATTGAGACATTACCAGGAGCATGGGAAGTATGCTGCCATACTCACAGAGAACCCTTTCTGTTTCCGTCTTCCTTTTTACACGTGTAATGAGAACATCAGCCTTAAAAATCCTCTACAATCAAGTCACGTATTTTTCTTCACTACATATAAAAAATAGAGAAGCTTAATATTTCTCATCAATAAGTATATTTACTGGCTACATTTGTCTTTAGTTTGTTTAATTGCTAATAATTTCCTAACAAAGTTCAAGCACAGTACTCTACCTTCATTCAAGGAGGAGGCCTTCTGCAATAAGTGGAAATACCCCAGGATTCATTTGCATTTTGCATCTCTTTAGACAAAAAAATGGGAAAGAAATTATAGAAACTTAGCAGAAACTTTGGAGAAAAATTAAAGGTACGTACGTTTTGATCATGTATTTCTTCTTGCCAATTGACATACATAATAGAAAATGGTAGAGAATAGGTTAAAAAGTCTAAAAGGATTTTAACCTTAAATTTGACAGAAGCTAAATGGCTGTGACATTGGGTTCTTCTACTTTATTCCAGCTAGTAATCCACCTTCAAAGTTCCTGTCAGGTAAATGACCTTGTATTTCATTAACTGATAATTAAATGGATTTATTCCACTAACGGTTTTAATTAAAATGCTAGAAATATTGATTACCCCTCTCATCCTTATTCCCCCAGATGAAAAAAAGGTTTTAGGAATGTTTATTTAGAGAAGACAGAGAATTAAATTAGATTGAATCTCTATGAGACCTGAAGACTGGTTCTTTCATTTCTGCTGCTCAAGCAGAAAAAGGTTTCAATTTTTTGATGTTTGATTAATTATTTTGAAATCCATTTATGCTTACCTTGGTGTTTAATTAAAAATGTCATTTTTAGCATAATTTAATTGGCTATCTGTGGAAGACTAACTTCGAACTTATATTTTAAAAATGTTGGTTTTTTTTTTTAATTTGGGGTAAAAGAAACTTTTTACTTATTTGCTTTTGCCATAAAGGTATCATCTCATGAATGAAGAACTAAGAAGGGCTGGAGCTTAACTGGATTTTCTACATTTGAATATGAGGATACATATGCTTATGAGTAATGCAGCTTTATTTGGCTGTACACTTGAATCCATTACCAGTCATTTAGAACCTCTAATCTAACAAATATGGAGTGTGTGCCTCCAAATATGTTGGATTTATTGTTACTGACATTAACCAAACTCTCTACAGTGTGTCCAGAAATGCTTTCAGTATGGGCTGGGATCCTTTTGCAAATGATTTAATATACAGTATGTAGTACTGAAAAAAAAGCACTCAGTTCCATTTATAATCAGCAGACAAATATTAGAAAGGAACACTAATTTTAAATATTAATTGAAAATTTACCTACTTAGTTTTGCTTGCATAAACATGTGCGAGTGTTTCACTGTTTTCATACCCTATTGTCTTATCTATCTAAAATTTGCTTTTTACATGACCCACTAATCCACTGAAGAAACAACTTTTTCTCTGAAGTATGAAGGAGATTTAAATCAAACTGGTTTGTATCTTTTCAATACCAAATGAGGATATGTTGTGGTCTTACAAAGAACACATTTTGTTACCACTTGCTAGCTCTAAAACATTTGATCTAGAATATTCTATGTGGAAAGTGACAGTACTTTGATAAAAACACAAAACCAGTAACTGAAGCCTTAATTCTGTAGCACACATGCTTAACCTCAAGCACATAATCTGTCCCATTAAAGGGCAATAGGATTACACCCATGGTTACCACCACAAGTTACTTAAGACCTTCACACCTACATATTTGTTCCTTTTGTGTAATTTACTTGTGAATTGAATGATACATAAATATGGGGTCAAAAACCTAAGAAAAAACTCACTGTTATGGAAGGACTAATTGCAGCAGGTTATTTAATATCTAGTCTGAAAAAGAAGAAAGCTGTCCTCTGCAGACAGATATGACACTGGACTCTCAGGCTTGTCAAAAACACATTAATGATCTATTTTATGCAGTCAGTATAATTTATATTTCTCCCCTCTTTCTTCAAGTGTTTAATGAAGAAAAATTTCATAGCCTGATTCAAAGCCCAATGAATCAATGAAAATATCCTTAATCAAAATATTTGTCTCCAGAACTCCACTTCTTTACAGTTATTTTAAAATGTCATCTGAGCCTGAAATATGGTGAGGTGACAGTGGCTTGTGTACAGTCATGAGTCATTTAAGAATGGGGTGGCTTAAAGGTCTTTCCAATGATTTACTGTCTAAAAGTCATCCTTGCCTTTTAACAAATAACTGCAAAAAGCAAGCGGGGAAAAAACCAAAACCAGCTTGTGCATTTATGAGCTGCAGAAGATTTAAGTGGAGGGGTTGAAGAAGATGAATTGTGTAGCACGATGCTGCCCGTCTGAAGTCAGTGGATGTTCCACTCCCCTGATGTGCTCATTGTTACATTTTCAAAGTGCTGCACGTGGTTTTACTCATGCAGCTTTCCATGACGTCAGTGCGAGTCCAGTAGCCAGCACACCAAGCCTAACTCCTTCCTGCAAACATGTACTCATGCAGGAGCTTCATTCATATAGCACTTTTTCCGAATTCACAGCAGCTACTCCAGTGGTTACTCATTTCCACACGTATAGGCTTGCAGGGTAAGGCTGTTAATGCCTTTCACTCTGGCTGTGAAAGGGGACGGTGAAGTTGGACCTACCAACGTTCACAGCCTACGTACTGTTCCAGTGAAGGCAGCAAGGCCTGTCAAATGGTTTGGTCAAGATTCTGCTTCTTTAACGTACCCAATGCCACAACATATTTCTGTCATCTTTCAGAGAAGGACTAAAGAACTTGGTCCTAGAATTTTATTTCTGAGTTACTCTTTTATTGCTGCTTTTATTTGCATTACTGTGACTGCAGAGAAACAGAGTATTATGTTCTTTTCATTTAAGTTTCTGCTATTGATTTGCTCAATATTTAACAGGATCATTTTTCCTTATTTGTTTACATTTTCTATTTTATTGTGCAAATTTATTAAATTACAGAAGAACCTTTGACCATGTGATGCCTATAAATTAAAATTCTGTCAGCAATGCTCTATTGGGTGTTTTCCACCTGTACTTTCAGTGATGATTTCCAAGGAAAATGCAAAATAAAAAAAGGCACTGTATGTTACTAACTCGGATGTCCGTGGACAAAAGAGGATTGAAAACATGTGAAGCTTTTCAACAAAGATCACTATTCAAAACTACAGAAATTACACAAGCAAATCCATGTAAAAATGCTGCCTTTACTATTGCTACCATTGGGAGCTATTGAATTGGTTTGTTTTCAGAGACATGTGAAATAATTTTTAAAAATACACACGGCATAGGGTTTTACTGCCTTTTTTTCTGAACTTTGAGAAAATAACCAAGATGAATAACTTTGTTTTTAACACTGATATATGACATATTTTAACCTGTCTACATACAAAAGTAGTGCTGTTAACAACTGCAACTTTCTTCAAGTATGCTATGAATCACTGTATTCCTTTTCCCTTTTTTCATGCACCATTGCCACTATCTTACCTTCAGCGGTTTTGCTAGATTTCAATGAAGATGGAACCAGAGGGCACACATTAGAATTTTATATCAGTTCAAGAAGGGGAGAGAAGAAAGACATATGAAGCTAGAATGACATTCATTGAAGGTTCCCTAGGGATGATAACACATGTTTTTGTCTTTCACCTGCTAGGCATGCTAAATCAGTGCAATGATAAGCTAATTTATGAAATATATTTCATTGAAACCTGGACATCTTTACTGTTGCTAGTTTGGATATTAGCTTTTCAGAAATAAAAGACACCTAATTTAAAAAATGTTAAAAGACTGGTTTTCTTAGGTAATGCGTACAATATATGTTCACTGGGGCTCTGGATTTCAGCACATAAACATTTCAGAAGCGGTTACGATTAACTGAAAGTTAAAATTTACACTCGCTGCACCTTCAAAAAAGGAGCAGCTTGCTTTCAAAACCAAAAGAGGACTGCAACCTATTTTTTAAAAATGTACAGAAACAAAGTAGCTGTAAGAATGGTGAAAGTGTGTCTTTCAAAACAGTGTCTCAGCCACCTTCCGTAACAGATGTGTAGCAATCCAACACCGAGTAGTTCATTTCTTGTCAAGGCAGTATAGTATTTTGCACCTCACAGAGCCCAACAGATAGAAGCTGACTCTTAGGAGAGACCTTTAGGCTACCTGTGTTCAGGGATTACATGCTAGAAGATTTTCAGACTTTTTTATTTCACTTACAGGAAAATGTATTATATTGCCATTAATGGAATAAGATGCTAGCATAAAGTTTCACAATTTACTTCACCACCAAAAAGAACACTGGAAAATACTGTGATATTTCTGGTTTTGAGGGTTTTTTTGCCAAAAAGAACACCTCAACACTTCACAGTCCTTGCTGAACACACGTTCACACAAGGAATTTCAAAACAGTCCATAAAGCAGATGTAGAGACATACAATTCAAAAAGCATGTACTAATGAGGTTAAATTTTATAAAGTAACCTAGCTGTCTTACAGATAATTGTGTTTAATTTTAACAGTTTCATGATCAGACACAGATGTGAGCATAATATCAAAGAGGATTTAATGCTTACAACAGTTATATCTCATAATTTATTCTATTTATAATTTTGGTGGTGCATTAACAATTACCTTTAAAAAAATATTCCAAGCAAAGGTTTTAAAGAAAAAATATATCTTGAAATACCAGGCAGAGGTCTTACACACTCTTCTGGCTGTACTACTGGGACATAAATATTTCTTGTTCTGAAAAAAAGAAGCTTGCAGAAATTGGAACATCCTGGAGCTTAACCACCATTGACGAATATAATTATCTTCACTACCCCCAGAACTGAAGACTGTACTTCCCAAAACCTTTATCTTTAATCTGCCCTTTGACTGCAGTGTTTGTTGGTCCCAGTAGAGAGAGGAACTTTAGACTCATGAGCAGCTTCAGCAAGGTCAATGAGGCAACATACATGCTTCAAGTTTTAGTGCATGTTTAAGCATTTCACTTGAATTCACGCCACGGTCTTTTTCTGAGCATTTATGCAAGAGATAGGAGAAAACGTGTCAGTTAAAGTTACCTGTTCATTGTGGGGGATGAATAAAATCTTACTTGCTCAGTCAAGTTTCCCTGGGTGTTCCCACAACTTTTCTGATGTGTTCTCTACACCACCACATTTTCTTTCTACTGATAATTCATTTTCAAGCATTCAAGACTTAGTTATACCCACACTAACTCTTATAAACCAAGCAAGAGCATAATTCTCACCAAGTTTTATTTATTATTCCTCCATATTGATTTAATACTTTTTAAAATGGTTGAACTACATTAGCCCAAATTTTTACCCCCTCAATAAAATTTCCTTTGTGAGAACTTCCCAGAGACTGAATGCCTCTAAATGTTATCTTCAATTCCTGCAGTCTGATGCACATTGACAAACCCCTGTGAACCCCAGTGTAGAAAGGGGTAGGTATCTGCTCAGGTATAAGTAGTTGCAAGATGAAGATCTTAACAAACAAATACAGAGAAGGCTCAAAATGACGACTTTCAAAGGTGTTTGTAGTGCTCAGGGATTCAACTAGGTAGTTAAATTCAAAAGTATGCATGCATGTGTCCAAATTCACATTATTTTCTGGGGAACATCAATGCCTAATTTGTATAGGCACTTCTAAAAGTGCTTCTATATGTTGGTAGACCCCTGGGATGTCTGGATACCAAAGTAGCTCAGCAAATGTCTCTAAGTGACTGCAGTAGTATAGTGTTTTTTGGGGATCATGAAAATAACATGTTCTTTGACTATCGGAATTCCTCTTTTATGTAGTTAATCACCACAATATTGTCCTGGTTTCGGCTAAACCATGACAAACATATACCTGTAAATACCACATAAGTAATTCTCCTTTTGAGGACATTACTATGCCTGTCAGATTTTTTTTGTTACATTACATCTCATTGTTTCATGACCATTCGTCTTGCCAAAAATGACTGTAATGTCAAATGCACAGGATTATGGCATTGCATCATAATTTGGGAATCATGAGATTGTAACTAAGAAGAAATATAATTTAGAAAATATATATAAACAAAAGGGGGAAAAAAATAGTGATAGTTAGATGCTGAGATCTCCTGCAGTCTTTTGTAGAAGTGTGGCAAGACTGAACTGCAAAAATGAACTCATTCCAGAATGTAGGACTGCCTGGGTTCAGACTGGCAGTTTGGCATTTGCACTGTTGCAAAAGGATAAATAAACAATATTCTTGATTACCTGCTGTGACTTTAATGAAAGGTACTTTTTCAGCGTTTACATGACTATGGCTCTTGCTACAAATAAGCTTCGGCCACTAGCACTTTTTAAAATGTGCACAGATTTATGCATAGAAACTAGTAACAGCTTTTTCTGATCTATTTTTTCAGTGCACAGCGTCAGAATGGTAGTGACTCCTTTTGACCTTTAGAAAGAAGGAAGGTCTTTTAGGAAAGCAGATATTCTTCTTTCATAGGGGAACTGTGTAAACATAAGTAATGTGCCCATGAACATTTTATGATCAAGATGATAACAAAGGATTTCACTTCAGATTCACCACACAAAATAAATCTTTAACAGAGACAACTGTTTTTGTGGCTTCTTCAGATGAATATAGTGGTGCTTATGCTAACCATTCCTTCAGTGCTGGCAGCCTTATGAGAACTCTCAGAAAACCTTTCCTGTCATTAGACATTCTCAGCTGGTCTCCAAGTGAAGGAGTATCCAGCCCCTTGTCAAAGAAAATGTCATCATAAGATTATGAGAAAGAGGGGAGTGAAGGTAAAATTAAGTAAATCAGGGAAAATGGAATTCTGAAGAGGATGTGAAAAGTATATTAAAAAAGAAGTGAAGATCAGCATCTTGCTTAGTACACATTTGAATATTCCTACAGGAAAAGAGAATATAAAATTGAACTACTGATCTCCTGAGGACCAGACCATTGTAGGGAGGATATTCTCTTTTTCTAAATGGACAGATGGTGTGTAGCTGAAAACAGAAAGTAATTCCTACTTACTATCAGGAAAAGGTATGGATATGCAATGAACATCACCTTGGAAGCAGGCGCTACAGTTTATATGTACTGAACTTTTCAATTTGGTGAGGCAACAGGAGTGAAATTCAAAATTATCAGCTATAAACTCAGATATGGAAGGCTAGGTCCAGGAGCACCTTCCTACCATAACCCCCAGGACTACCTACAGGAAAGTGGATAAACTTTAAGGGTGTATTACTTTGAATAATCATGGGTTATTCATACAGTGGCTGACAGGAAAAGCCCATGCTAATAACAGTTAAGAAAGCTGCAGACAATATGCACATATATAGCTGATACATAGTTGTCCCTATACATGGTTTGAATCCTTAAGATTCATATTCTTTAACTGCTTTTCCTCTTTAATAAGGTGAAAGGGAACTTCAGACCAACAAATGGTGAAGAGATATGGAGAACCTCAAAGGGGAAATCTTTCTTCCAGGAGACAATCTGATATCAGATGATAAGACAAAAACATTCATGCATACAATTATTTAGCTAAACTATTACCTGGACATTACAATAAATATCCTCCTTGTCACAAGTGGTGCCTCACAGCCCTAGCTATTGCCAAGAAAACCTAGGATACGCAGGCATTGAAGTGTTGATTTAAGTATGCAGTCTTAAACACTTAGGTTTGAATATTTTTACTTAAGTGACCTTACCAAGGTCAGGAAAAATTTTATGCATAACTCTCTGTTGACTTATATGTACTCAATTCAGCACTTTATTACCAGGCTCCCTGCTGTTTAATCTATCTTTTTCTCAACATGAAAGTTGTAACTAAAAACCTGAATTTGCCACAACTTAAAGGCATGCTGAATAGTGTGTACCTAAAAGGTGTGTAAAACTAAAGAGACGTGAGACTCAGATCAAGACATACACATGGGAGGGAATTTAAAAATAGAATTCACAGTCCAGGCAAGGTGGCCGACCTGTCTTTACAGGGCATGGAGAGAACTGGGTAGCAAGAATGGGATTTCTGACATTCAGTGCACTGAGCAGAACGTTATATAAGGAGCCAATAGGAAATGATGAAGAAAGGCCAAATTTCACACTGTCGCCTATAAGCCTAAGATAGATGTCACAGAAATCTGGAACTCAGACCATAAAATGCTTCCTGAACATACATAAGAAATCCCTATAGGTTAGCTCTACAGGAAAAGTAGATCACTGTTTTCTTAAAAAAAAATCTAAGGATTGGAGCAGCTACGATTAATCTGTTTCTTGATAGCTTGGTAATTAGAGCATTCTCTTGGGAAGTTGAAAATAGAGATTTGATTTCTCATAGTAACTGCTCAGACAGCTAGACTGCATGCAAGGTATTGTCTGCTCTTCCTGCT
>NW_010519655.1:40237-46195 GCF_000687285.1 Phaethon lepturus
TGGGCAATGAGAAACAGATATGAGAGATTCCTGATGCCAAAAAAGAAGCAAGAGGGATACTGCCTATCGCCCAGTGAGAAGGACAATCTTCTGAGTAAATGAAAAGAGAGGAAAGGAGAACCTGTGTTCCTGGCTCTAATCCTGGCCCTAACCCAGAGGCCGATAGTAATTTTTCAGCAAAGAATTATTGGATAAAATATAGAAACATATTGTGAACAGAAAGAAAAGCTCAGAATTTCTCCTTTCCAAGAGTGAAAGGGTATTCTCTCTATTATTTCTCCTTCCTTTCTTTATATATTGCCATGTACTTTATATATATGTGTATACTTTAACTGCATTGGCAACTTCGTATGTACACTAATTCTGTGTCAGGCTGTGGCTGTTTTAACAAAAAAACAATGAAATAATAAAGACTGCCAACATAATCTGAGTTTTCTGTTGTGTTGACCATTTTCCAATGTATTGTATTATTGTACATCATGCATTTACCCTGGGAAATGTACTCACAGATATACTCTATTAGTACACTCTCATGGTTTAATTTATACAAGTATTAACATTTGTTCTAAAATATAACAGCTTTTATATGTGATAGTAAGGAGAATAAATATTACTGAATCAAAATAAAAATATATTCCTGTGTTAATAAATTTATTTGGGCTCATGTAACCTTTTTTTTAACAATTCACTTTTATGTGTAGCCAGGACATAGCTTTTTATGTAGCATAACATAACAGTAACTTCCACAATTTTATACATGGACGTTGTTCCAATTCGCTGCTATTCACATCATCCATTTAAAAGGAAGATACCTAATTTCAAGGATTTTCTCTTTGCATTTTATTAAATAAAATCTACGCACTATGAGTAAAATAGACAGCTACCAAGGAAGTATCAGTGAAAAAAAAAAAAATCTTCTATTGCCTGAAATAGGGAAGCAAGATATTACATGAAAATTTTAAACAGAAACAGAAATTTTTCACCAATGCAGATAAAAATCTCTTAAAGATAAAACTGTTTTGACAAAACTGTGCAAATACAATGCTCCAGACTGCAAGCCCATTATTGAATGTAAGAGGGAAATAACTATATGACACCAAAAAGGGCAATGCTAAAGTTACAAAATATAGACCCAACCACTGCAGTATAATTTTTCATGTTAATTATGTTCTCCTATCATCAATATATAGCTGACTATAACAACAAGAACAAAATAATAAAGTTAGTTTGCAAACATGAAAAAAGCAAATAATATAATACTGATACCTAGTTAATTAGTTTAACAGCCTTTTATCTTGTGAAATACTTCCCCTCAAACAAAAAGACTATGTCAATCATCTCTTGTTCTTCTTTACATCTGATAGTACATTTCCAGAAATCTAATGTTAACCACTTTTTTCTTAATGATAGAGCTGGATTCTTCAGTGGTCAGAGAGCTAGAAACAGATTTCTCAGCATAAATACCTTGACATGACTACTACACCTCTTCACATAAGTAGATGTAATATCTAAGCTCAAGTCAAGATTCCCTAGAATTTCCCAGCAGGGTCTTTCCCTTCTTTCTTAAGATATGTGCATCTGGTCTCCAACTTTACCACATAAAACACAGAATCAATATGTTTTACTGCTTTATTCTTTCAGGCTCATGATACCACAGTCACACACAGACAGAACTATAGGTGCCAGCAAGATAAATAAGCAGTGATAAAACCTGCAATATTATTACTGTAACTCTTTCCAAAAAAAAATCTTTCCCAGAATTCCTTAAATTCTTGGGAATTCGTGTATTTTTAGCCCTTAAAAAGTGACACTTCTTACAGCTACTCCAAACACAGAGAGATGAAATACAGGTGTAACATTTTATCAAGTCTATCTTACATTCAAGCATCTTTCACCATTCACCAACTTCTGCTCCACTGCTCTCCTAAAAATCCAGGATCTAGCTTGGGATCAACCAGTATGTTACATTCTTCTGTGGATTCTCCAGTAAAGGCTCCTTATCACCGTTCAGAGATCTAATCTGTTTGGGAATAATTATTTCTAAAATATTTTTTTCTTTGAATTTATTTTTTTTAATATGTCTTGCTCTGGCAAACATCCTTTAAGTGATATATGTCTGTATTTCTAATATTTGCAACATGTGTGAATGGTACTATTTTGGCAATTCCACACAGTTTTGAAATTCCAGCCCATTTGAATACAGTTCAATACATGCTTTAACCTTTTTATAAATAACAGAATATGCAAGACACTGAACAGACAAAAAAGTATAATACAAAAGTATTATAATGGTAAGAATACCTCCCTCTAAGAGAATGCAGACTTCTATGAATAAGTAACCTTCTCTGAGGATTGATTAGAACAGATGTTTATGTTTGTACTTATGTAGCTGTTTATAGATGGTTACAAATGAAAATGGATATATTAAGTTTCTTTTCAAGGATACAACAGGCTGGAGAAAAATGATGAGAAGTATCTGGGGCAAGCCCTTTAGGTCTTAGAAGAAGGAAGGACTATTCTTTCCCAAGGCCCCATAATCATTTAAAATGATGAGGGTTTTTTTAATGATTTAATATAGTGAGTTGAGCTACATTCCATTAGGTATAATTAGACCTAGACAGGAAAGGTAGAGCTGAAAAGCTAATGAAATATTATTCAGATTGAACCTAAGATTGTTGATTAGGATAAAGCTAAGCCTGATTAGTATAAACAAGATAGGTGTTAGAGACCTTATTTTTCTTTTTCTTTTAATTTCATTTTTACATTAGTCTAAGGAGAGTCATAACTTACCATTTACTTAAGGAGGTACATCTGGAAATATTCTTTTCTTCATACTTCCTAATAATTTTTCTTTTCATCCTGTTATACTTTAAATGTCTTCATCATTTGACCTCTTCTATACCTGCATTCTCACTTCATTATATATATTCCATATGACTCCTAAGACTCACCACAATCCTCCTCCACATGGTAAGTGCTCATTTTGCAATGAGTCGGCACAAGATCAGTGCTCTGCATGAGTCTCACTTAAGTTCCATCATAATTTCTTCAAACAGTTCATAGCTATACAAATCCCTATGTTGAGGGATTAAGTAAGATCTAAGTGATGTATAGATTTTGTGCTGTCCTTTCGCATAGCAGTGAATTTCACCTTCTATCTAGTCCCACTCCCAGCTTTATACTTTCTTCGTACTACTTCTTAACGCTTTCATCAGCTTCCCAAATCCTATGTGTCAAGCAATCACTGAATCCTCATACAAATCTCCCTTTAAAACTATTTCTTTCAAAAAGTCGCCCTTGCTTCCACTGTCTAAATACATGGTGCTTTTGGGACTTGAAAAGTGCTCAGCCTAAAAAAGCTTTCTACGGAAACAATGAAGAAGTGTTGCTAAACTTTGTATGTGTCCCGAAGTAGACTTCAATGTTGGTGTTCAAATAGTGAACTAATGATGCAATCTGCTTTTACCTTACCACCTTCACTATGCTCTTTCAAAACAGACTATGAAAGCTTGCAAATGGAATTTGAAAAGTCCAAACCAATGCTAATTTGTGAAATGTCTTTCAGAAACTCGATGTGCAACCTGAATACTTTTATTAGTCATCTTTGCTCGTAGAGAAATGTTGCACCTTAATTTAGAAGTATTTCTGGAATCGAACAGCTTGAGGTGTATGTTAATATTGCCTTAGATTTATTATATTCTGCCAAAATGTTTATAAAATTATGTCATGCATTATTTCTCACCTGGCAACTAATTTGGAAAATATCCTGCAGGCAATAACCTACACTAGTAACTTTTAAGAGGGACACCTCATCTGCCTCTAGGCAGATCTGAAACCTGAAAAAATAGAGGTCTTTTTAATAACTTACTTGGGATGAAATTTTTGACCAGATGAGTAGTAGTAAATTGTCACAGTAATAAATTAAATGATACCAACCCCTTAGATATGGATAAAAATATAATATATATAGAAGGTATGTATATACATATACATACTTATAGCATTAGCTTAATTTATGCCTTTGTAGAAATACACAAGCAGAGGGCATTAGGTGGGTAGAAGCCAATGATAGACTCAGCTAATTGATAAGTGGGCATTTACTGTGCTTCTGATTATTCTTGCTAATGAATGTTTTGAAAGTGGACAGCCTAGAGCACAGCTAAGTTTTGTAGTCTGTGTTGCTGTAGGAGCACACACTGGCATAATGGCATTCTATTTCCAGTCAAGGGTAGAAGTTACCTTGGATTTATCAGACACAATTTCTATCAATGTTACTTGAGATTACATTTTAATTCATTCCTCTAATCCATCTACAAAAGACTATTAGTCACAACTAATTTACTAATACAGCTCTATTATAGGAAGTGCTTTCTGAAGTAACTCTGATTTTAATTAATCTCCATTGTGCGCTCAGTCTAGATTTTGGAGTGACAGATACACAAATAAAAACAGACAATGAAATACACAAATACAAATCCTCTCTCTTTCATGCTTATATTCTAATATGCCAAAACAGACAATCCTGTATCTTACATACTAACACCTCTGTAATTCTTTTTTATTCACAGTTACATAGCTTTGCAAGAGATAGTCCATTTCATCCTACCTTCAGTGAGTCTCTCACAGCAGAGATCTGTGGCAAGGGCTATGGAATTTAAGTTATAGGTGTAATACAAAGATGAAATTCAGGTGTGTGCTAAAGTTGTAATTGTGGTGCAGCTGGAAATCAAGGAGGATATCACGTGCCTGTGTGCACATCCAGTGCGCTTAGTCATTAATTCCCTGGGAAGCCCAGGAACACCCTGCCTAGTCTCTGAACAGAGATAATGGGCTGATGGAGACAACGGACCAACTTAAGAGGCAACTGCCTGACCGCCTCGCCACCTTCACAACAAAGTGCTTCACTAATCGTTTCAAGAGCTCTCCAGGTGGGTCTCTCAGTCCTGGAGATTCCTGCAGGCAGCTCCTGCTGTGCCTGGACCAACTGACAGACACTACTTGTGTGCTTCAAAGTGCTGATTTACATCCTGGGTGGACACCCTGGCAGGACCAGAGACGCCCCCAGGCAGTTCCTGCTGCAGAACTGACCAAACTGGACATGGATAATACACTTGTAAATAGTCAGTAGAAACTGTCTCTGCAGATGAATAAATGCTTATGCAGGACATTATGCATAATTAAGACAATAAGGAGATGTTTAGTAACTAGTTGCTAATAATTGGTAGCAATGGATCTTTCACATGCTCTGTTGGTCACATAGGAGCCTGGGCCAGCTAATTACAAGAACTCAGCAGAACAGCACTTTGGGGAGCCTCATACGATCCATCTGAAGCCACCATTGCAGACCCCATGTCTCACTGCTACCTAGAAAATGACTGGTCATATTGTCTGAGTGATTTGATTCCTCATGGGAGTGCTACCCAATGCCAAAAACCCAACAAAAAGGGTGTGGGCTATTGTTGCATTCTTTTTACCAAGTTTTCAGTGTCTGTGCTACAGATTTCCAGGAAAACTGAAGATTAAGTTTAGAAATTGAAAGAAAAAAACACATGTCTAACTGTTCACTTTAAATAATACCTTAATTTTTCTGGTGGATGACCTGTGCTCGGAAAAGCTGTGAGTTATACTTAAAAGAAGACAAACAAATTCAGACCAAAACAGAATAAACCTCTCCATCCATCCATCCCTCCCTCCCTCCCTCCCTCCCTATTTTGGTTTGAAATAATTTGAGAGCACTTAAACTCTGCAATGTGGAATAGATTTTTTTCTTTTAATTTTGGAAACTAGAAAGATGAGAACACCTAAGATATAAAACAAAAGTGAAGTTTACATTCAAATAGAAAATTCAGAGTGATTATAAACTTAAAGTTAGATGCCTTTCCTGATTTATCACAATATGAATATTGATACAAAGTATATAAACAAGATCTTGTAAAGCTAAGACTTCCTTTCAACACT
>NW_010519655.1:46226-90069 GCF_000687285.1 Phaethon lepturus
CTCACAGGATCTGCAGAAACCAACATAAGTCCCTTCTTCATGAGTTTCTCTGAGCTCGTAAGTTCATTAGAAACATTTTCTGATGAAACTTTAGATGCAGAAGCTTACTGCAAAAAACAACACAATCTGCTGCTAGTGATAAATACAAAACTGTCAATAGCAGTTATTGCCAAACACAATAAGATCTATTTCTTAAAAGTTATTAAACGCAAAATTTTACTGTGCTGAGTAAAGCATGTTGAAAATTTCCCAGCACTAAGATTTTTTCCATGTCTTGTTTTTTAACAATACATTTTGTTGTTTTGCAAAAAGTACTTTACAACAAATTTTTTATAACACTGGTTTTTAGTATAAATTGTGGACCAAAACATCTTCGTTTTCGTCTTGAAAAACCATGTTCTGTTTTTTCCAGTAAGAGTATCTCATGGAAAAAGAAGATGGGATGTTTTCCAACCAAAACAGTTGTGAGACATTAAGATCCCTCCAGACTGTTCTTTTTTCTCTTTTATGACAACAAGAATATAAAAAACTAAAAACTTAATTAACTTAAGTTTTTAATTCTAGGTACACTTTAATGAACTGAGAACTCTGCATGCATGATAAATAAAGAATTATCTTTTTCCCTTTCAGACTTTATCCTGGTTTTGTTTGGGGGTTTGGTTCTGTTGGTTTTTGTGGGTTTTTTTCCATGATCCACAATCTGAACAACAAAGTATACAAGGGGATAAATGAATGGCTGCTAAATAACATAAATAGGTTTTTTAAGTGCTGTTTTGGATATGTCTTGGCCTGGGATGGGAAAAAACAAGCACATCTTTTCAGGCAGTTTTATCTGAGGGTTACTTTTATCAATTACACAATATAAGGTTAGGCAACAGGGAAAAAAGAGAATTTTCCATGTTCCCTATTTATAGCTAGACAGCTTCCTATTCAAACAGCTGCATTCAAGATGAACTTTTAAGAAAATAATGGCAGATAAATGAAGTCAGACCAGTAACTTCTGTCATCTTGTTCTTCTGGAAGGACCTCCATTTAAATTAATGTCCATTTGGCTATATTTCAACATCCAACTTCTGAATAGCTTTAAAGAAATTTTTGGGTAATAACAGTACTTCCTACTGGTATTCATTCCTTATTTGCAATACTACTTTTCTGTTCTAAATACAAGAGGTGTCTTGTGCAGTATCGTTTTAAAAGTCTGTTTCAGAAGTTAATAAAAATGCTATGCAAACTAAATATTTTGATCAAATTTAACTGCATTGCCAGGAGAAACGATCATATTTCAGGGATATTTCCACATACTGCTTTGCCTTTCATTGATACAGCCTAAACTGGCAAATACAATTGTAATAGCTTTTATGCTTATCTGAAGTCATAGTATAGTGTGGAAAATGTATAACTAACCCTGTTTATTTTTATGTGATGTTTCCTCTTTGAAAGATGATTGTGATTTACTGAATCAGAGTGGGTTCTTTTCTGACACCATTATGATGTGAACATACATCATCTATTCAAGATGGTGTTTTCGAAGTTTAAATGAGCAAAGGAAGAGAATTGCACGTTTAGAAATTGTATGTTTAAATACTGAACTTTAAATATTTAAGAATATATTCCTTCAGAAAATATCATACTAGGAAAGACGCAAAAAGAACTAACTCACTAGTACGTTGGGAATCAACATCTCTGGAAGCTCTCTGTGCAGTTGTTAGCATGGGGACAAGACTTCTAAGATTAATTAACTAATGCTTCAAAACTAATGTGCGTAAGTTAAAGTGTATTAATCCCCCATGTGGACACTCATTTGGGACTAAAGTGGCCTTAATTTGCTGTAGCTTAATCCTTCTCAAAGGAGCTAGAACAAGCTACAGTAACTTCACTTCTGAGTTAAGAACATCCATATGGGAGTTTAATGCTCTTGAACTTTTGCACAATAACTTCATGGATTCAGTAAGATTTCCTAGGTGCTCACCACACAGGCAAGTTTTCAGATGCAAAGGAAATAGCATCATTGCTGACCACTCTGTGTGGGATTTCTCCCACCACTCCTTGTCTTTGCTAATTAAGCATATTATTGCATTACATTCTGCCATGTTTAAGTAGCAACCCATGGCCCAAAAAACGAAGCAGGCTGGACTTACAGAGTCTACACAGAGAGGAACTGAGAGTAAAGACATATGGATTCTGGTTTTGCCTTGCTTCTGACCTGCTATGTGAACTTCTTAATAACGCTTCTATCTCTCTACCTCTGATTCCCCAACTATAAAACAGAACCACGTCTTACTTCCTATCCACTTGTTTCTGGTACACATACTACTAATACAGGTTTCCCACACCATAAATTTTCTCATCGCTTATACATGTGCCCTGAGTAGAGACTAGAAAAGATGAAATCCAGGCACAGGTGCAAGCCTGCAGTGCAGCTGTGATTTTCTACATATGTCTGATCAGCACAATTTAAAACTTTGGTTTACAAATGTAACATGTGATGGCGAGATTAGTTCACAATCCCTACAAATCAAAGTCACAAATTGGAACCAGATACCATGCGACACAGCTATTTCAATTACAGTTAAAAATCAATACATGTGGTCACTTGACTTTCCTGACAATGTTGCTCACATAGCACACGTGAGCCTAATGGTGCAGTTCATATGAGAGTTGTCAAAAGATGATTCATGTTTATTCATATAGTCAACGATTTTTAAAGTTATTTTTTCCATTCTTTTAGACTAATATTATTAGTGCTCTTAGAAGGAAGGAACTCTACTCCAGTTGATCTGGCACAAAATTTCCAAAATAAACTGGACGGCATGAAAATTGGCCTAATTTTATTTTGCATTGCACACTCTAAAGAGACTGCAATCCTTGAGAAACAGGAAATGCACCATATGCCCTGGTGCTACCACTGGATGGGCATAATACTCATTCCAGACTGCATATACAGCCTCTATCTCTACCACTCCTCTGGGAAATGTTCCTGAGAATAGCTCAGCTTTTCCAGGAGAGCTCTGAACTCCCCATCAGCTTGCACCAAAAGCAAAAGAAGTAAGTTTTAGGTCTGCCTAGCCTGTTCACATCTACTGTCTTTTCATAAGTGTAACTTCTCCGTATACGTCTTCAGTATTATTCACAGCTGCATCATTTGATGGTGTCATTCCCATTTCCCACTGTTTTACCACCTCTGAAAACCAAGAATGACAGGTAGCGCACAGCAGCTCTGATCTCAGCAAGTTTAGATCTGCCCTCTCCCTTGCTTAGATAGGATAGTCAGTAACCAGGAAAATATAGTAACCTTATTTCCTGTCCCATTATTTTACTTTGTATTGTTTCAGTTCATTATCTTTTTATCATTGCTTTTTCAAATTTTCATCGGATTCAGCCTGCTTCAGACAATTCCCTTCTCCACAATTTCTTTACTTCAGCCTACGTAGTTCCAACAGGCAAATGTGAAAGGAGTGTAACAGTTCAAAAAAACATGACTTTCAGTCCTAATTTTTAGCTACCATGATGCATACATAGCATGCCTACCCCTCCTATTGTTGGTTTCCTCCATTTCTCCAAACTCCTACTACCACCAATTTTTGTTGACATTTATCATGGTATGTTTCTACAGATATCTCAATTCTGGCAACCTTTGAGAACATGCTTAACTCTACTCCTGTTATTAGTTCTGTTGTCTTTAATAAGATCATCACATAGATAAATGCATGTGTTAATATTTAAATGAAGAGGACTTTTAAGTAGTTTTGCTTTTATCTGGCCAGTGCTACACCCCCCCAACTACACAGTAGAAGACTACTTTGTCATCTTTTAAGGTCTCCTTAAAATGAAACCTTTGAAGATCAAACACCCCAAAGCTATTACTGCTAGTGACATTGGGCTTTAGTAAAAAGATAGCAAAAAGTTAGGAATAACCGATTTATCGTTTATTTTTTTAACATAAGTATTACTATAGAACATACAGTCCAGCAAAAGGTACATTACACACTGAGAAGAATTTAAAGTATCAACAAAGGAGAAGGGGGGGAAGTGTACATCTCCCTGAGTAAACAGTTGTTTGCCAGCAAGTTAAGTGCGGTATATCATTCCTAGTACAGTCAAGGAATATTTCTACATAGTTACCAATGGGAAACAAGCTTTTTTCTAATAAAGAGGTTGGCCATAAAGTCTCCTCTATTGAAGAAGAAAATAGGATTTTTGAAGAGTAAAGGATTGAAACAGCCTAGACCCTCTAGAAGATCTGAATGGAAGATGCAGAGCATGTGCAAGGCCCCTATCTCCCACCTTGACAGGAGGCAAGTAGCAACTGGGATGAATGAGAGAGATAATTTTTGATGTAATTTTAAAGATTGGGTGTATAATTTATTTTATTACTTCATTTATGCCCTCTCTAAACATCTTAACTATTTAATCTCTCTCGAATATTTGTTTTTACATTTTTACTTTAATCTAGTTTAAATGTCATATCAGGTAAGTAGGTTAACAACAATACAATCCTGACTGGAAGACACTCTTGCAGTGCCTCAACTTTCAGGCTCATCTTCCACTGTGTCTAAGGGATTTTGCAACTGCTCTTACTGTGAGAAAGAACAGCTGTGTACAGAGTTGGCACCAAAGGTCCAGGGAAGATAGAAGTGTCCTCCTGTGACTGTTGATACAGTGAAGGCACTCTGCCACACTGCAGAATATCAGGATATGTTTGAATCTCAAGGGGTGCAGAGAAGAGGATGTCACTTCTTTTGTTCATTTGTGTTTACTATGGAAGTCATTTATCTTGACTTTCATTTATTATTATTTTATTTTATATTATTATTTATATTATTATTATTTATTATTAGTTTTACATTCGGTTTACAATTTGACAAAACAAGCCCACGCAACGTGAAACAGAAGAGCAAATTGATGGTGATCTTCAAATATGTACGTTAAAGCTTGCCACACAGAATAAAGTAACAAATCTCTGTGTCTTCCGGGGATAGGGCAAGAACAACTGTACAGAAACTGCTGTGAGGTAAATTTAGGCAAGACAGTACAAAAAAGCTTTCAAGTTTGCTAAGCACTGGAATAAATTGGTTTGGATGTTGCAGAATACCCACCACTGGCTGTTTTTAGGAAAACAGTCAGACAGTAGAAACAGTTCAGATGTGACTTTTAACTTTTTGTGCATTGGGCAGGGCAGAGGACTAAATGACCTCCTGGAATGTCTTTTAGTACTTAATGATTTTATGCAAATGTCATGTACCTATGAAGTAGAACTACAAAGACTTGCACACCATTTAGTAGAACCTACCTTCTCCCAGTTACAAGGCTAATACATTAGACCACTGCACCAGGCAGCCCCAGGAAAACACTCTAAAATACTCAAGTAGTTCTTTGCATGGAAATATGCACACAACACTTTACAATTTTTCAAGAGGAGTCAGCATCTCAGCAAATCACATTGTTATGTTGTGTTATGATGCATGATGTTTTCATAACGATGTGACACGTCTAAATGACAAAAACCTGGCTTCCTACCAAAGATGTAAAGCAGTTTTGTTTTTTTTTTTTTACAGGGGAAAAAAGCCATTACCAGTACATACAGCAAATTTTCATGCAATAAAACATCAGCAGACCAATTCGATACAAAGTATTCCCCACACCTGTAATTATGAGAAAACAAAAAAGTTCAAAGGATTTTTGAAGCAGAAGACGTTTTCACAGAACTGTGCATCGCTCCATACAATGAAACTATAGAAATATATAATGAACAACAGAACTGCAAACTGCATATCATCCTGGAAGTTTTGGAAACACCCAGAACATTTCCAAAAGCCAAAATATTTTTTCTGTAGTAAGGTCAATTAGCACTAATGGTACTAGTAACTGGGTCTTCCTCACTGCAAAAAAACCTGTCAGATCATAATACAATAAATAACTACTGTTTAACCTTATTGTTTTTATTTGATGCATTAGTACAAAAGCAGCAAAAAATCTTTTGCATAGCATGTTCTCCTTTATTATAAATAAGTCACCCTGAGATTCTTTTAACCTTTCTACTCTATAAGACTGGTAGATCTCTTTTAATGCCACAGTTTTTCATAAACAGGGTATAGCTTTTGACTCTCAAATTGCACCTTGTAAAGTTGCCATGACAGCATGGAGGATTGTGTTCAGCTTGCAATCCTCTGTATGCTGTGCTGTTCCTTTCTTACCGAAGTCTCTTAGCACCTGCCCAGACATGCACTTGGCAATGTGATTAACTCCTATCATATATCAGCCATTCTTTTGCGCATCATTCCCCCGTGTGAATAAAACAGTGTTCAGTGTTTTGTTCTGGTAGCATGTTGGTTTTGCTGCTGTTACTTTAAAGCACGTTACTATGTCCTCAGGTCAGAAAGCCAAGGACAAAAAATTCTGTTGCAAGAACACTAGAAGGTGGCATGACGTGATACTCCTCTGGTCCCTCTGGTCCCGAGAGTTCATTTTACAGTCTCATACCTCTTCTCTAGCCCTCCAGCTCTTTACACTTACTCAGCAGCCTATTCCCGAAATGCCCTAGAGAAAAAGACAACCCGGAAAGATGGAGCCGGAAGGCTACTAATGTATTAGCTCAGACCCTCCACCTAGTAGGTCACGTTTCAGGTTCCTGGGAGCCCGAGCCATACCCTGACTCTTGTTCTTGTAGAAGAACAGTAACACTGTCCCTACTTACTTGCAGCATGAGATTCCCTATATAATAAGTACTGAACTTGGTATGGAACTATAAATTCAGAATAAATTCAGTGCTGCTGCCACCATGCATCAGGTTTATAAGACAGATTGGTTTAGGCATCAAAGGACCTTTGCTTTAATTTAGCAAGTGTTTTGAGATCACATACAATTCTATTTATGAAAAGTTCTTTTTGACTCAGAAAATATACCATCTGCATTTGCTATGGGTCAAGCTGGGATTTGTTCCTGAATCAATCACCCAATCCTAATTCTAATAGAATACCTCTGAATAGTTTTATACTAATAACTGCTCTGTAGAGACTCTTGAAATTATAATATATTAAAGACCCATCAGCCTATCAGAAGAACATGTAATTTTATGTTCATTACTTCTTGGTTCCTGACTATAGAATTTGGATGGTTGCACCTCAATTAAAAGTTGAATCAAAGTTAATATAATTTAAATAAAAACTTCAATAAAAAGTTAAAGTTCTATTCTTAATAGCATTAATACCCTCTAATGACCGCTACGGTCATTACCACTAGATAACTGACCTTCTTGAACCTCTCTTCACATAGAAACCTTTCTCCCAACACAGTCAATTATTTAGCAGTAATGAGTGCTCTGTAAGAGATTATTGTTTAACCAAGTACCTTGACACACTGCTTTTTCCCCGTTATCTCTATTCTTCAACAAATGGTACATTTTTTTCTATTATAGGCTTTTCAGTTCTGAGGATAGAAAGCTGTGGTTTTATTCTTTCCAATGCAGAAGTTCACCATGTAATTGGCGAAGCTTCAGATATAATTAAAATCTTGAAAATTAGGGTGCTTATGAAACACTGTTTGTGAGCAGCAACTGTGGCCCTGTAAGACAGAGCAGTTCTGAGGGCAGGTTTGAGATACCTAGTGAAAATGAGGAAAAAAAAAGAAATATTGTTGGGGATAAAAAGACACAATTCTCTAACAGCATGTGGACAAAAGGAGGAAAAAAGAAAAAAGAATTAAAAAAAGACAGAAAGATTCAGGACATAAAGGAAGTGAAAGTAAAAAGTGAATGAAAGAACAAATAAAGAACAGCAAGGAAAGCAAGAGAGGTAAATTAAATTTGGGTGGACAGAATTCATTTTCATAAAGAAAGAAATCTCTTTGGCAGAGTCCTGCAAGCATTAAATGTTAAAGGATCTTTGCTACATGTAGAAGTGTGAGAATTACTGGTTCAGTGAGCTCAACACGAGGCTGGAAGACAAAACTCCTGAATTCTAATTCCAGCCGGCCTAACGACTCTCCCTCCAACTATGGGAAAGGCTCTTCACCCCTCTGCCTCGGCTTCTTTCTCTGTAAAATGTAAAAAATGCCTTTTTTCAAAAGGCATTCTGAAGTTTATGTATGCTGTGCTTCAAAAGTACCAAGCATTAGTAGCTACTAATGTCCTCTTCCTCATATCTTTCTTAAAGATGTCAGCCAGGTTATTTTGATTTCAAGTTTTTTATATAAGATTCATGAAGCACCTGCCAATTCAAATGCTCAGGTTGAAGTATCTCAAGCATTTTGCACAAATTCAGGTAGGACTTTTTTTTTTCCTAAAAGAAATCTTGCCTAATCAATTTAAGAGAGCAAGCATATTCTAATCAGTTTATTTTGAATGTTCTGATCACTGTTGCTCTCTCTTGCTCCTCCACACATGAAGGGAGCTATCGTCAAATTGTGGAACAAAACCTGATAAACCTAGTAGAAATACCAGCGTGCTATACTTAGAAGTAAGATAATACTAGTCAGATATCTAAAATCTGCATGGCACTGCCATACATTACTTCCTCTGTGTGAGGGTATTTTGGCACAAAATACATGAAAAAGGTCCATATAATGCCCTAATGAAGTATATAGAAAAGAATGTCCTAAATGAGTCCTTCGCTCATTTAAAAGCAGTAAATATCTTTTATTGTCTTGGATGAATTCCCATCTGCTCTCTTTCCTTAGAAAAAGGCCTTGAAAACTGAAAGGGGGGAAGTTATACATTTTCCTGTTGCCAACACTGCTGCTACTTAGAAGACAACACATGAGACATCTCTTCAAATGATTTTTCTACACTAATATGCTATCTCCTAAAACCCCAGCTTTTTTCATAGTGTATCTGCTACACTGATTGGGGTTCCCTCTGCAATGGAGCTACTTTACTGAGTAAGGGGACAACAGAGAACAACAGGCAGAGGGCCTTCAAAGCAAATTGCTTATGACATACCTCCTATCTTAAAGGGGTTAAGCTAGATTTTTTTCTTCATGAGAAGACTGTAGGGAAGTGTAATATTCTATTCAGTTCTGGAAAATACTACAGGTAGGATTGCTGTATATAGAACCTTGTCAAGTAGACAGTTTACTACACTGGAAGAAAATGGAGCAAGAAGGATTTTTTTTTTATTATTTGTATAAAATATATTGTTCTTCCAGGCTGCAGTGAAATAGTTTCTATTTAATTGCAGAGAAATCCTAAGAAGGTTACAGCAGTGAAACATTAAAATTCTAAGGGCAACTAATAACATTAAAACTTTATAGCCCCAGATAGAATAATTTAGACAAAAACAACATGAACATATGTTTTGTGTAATAATAACAAACATTTATAGCTGTCAAGAGAGAAAAACACAGGTTTATGCACACCTTAATGGCGTGCATGGGTGAGCATGAGTATATTTAAAACATAATATATTACAAAATTGACAGCAGGCATGACTCTTCTGGGTACTATGTTAAATCAATGAATAAATTACCAAAAGTGTGCTGTGGCTGTTTGGATGTGTAATTGAGCTTAACGTATGTAGTGTTATTTCAAAAGAAACTGTTCAAGGAGTTTCTAGACCAATCCACTCTGCATCTTTACTAAGCTGTTTACAAATAACAATAAATGAAACTGTCTCACAGTAGGAAGGAAGTTTAGTTATATGCATTACGTAAATGGGAGAAAAGTTAATTCTAATATGTTTTTCAAGAATTAAAAACAAACTTATTATAATATTGCTAGGATTCACTGAATTGGAAATCAACATTTTTCATGTTCAGTTTCAGATTTATTTTAATTAGCTGATACTCTAAAAACAAAAGTCTTTGTAGCAATACATGTCAGGAATAAGTCCACTGAGATAAATATGGATGCTTCATACAATATCTGTACTAAAGAGTCAAGGTCCAAATGAACGAACTAGCAAAAACATGAACTTAAATATATTCTATTTATTTCCTTAATACACTTCCTTTCCAACAGATAAAGAACATATTTTTTTAAAACTTTATTAGATTAGAAACCTATGAAAGTAACTTTTAAACCTTATTGTTGTTGACTAGTTAGCCACAAAAAATAACAGATTTGCAAACTAACCCATTAACTGTCATATTTATAAAAAAGCTGGACATATACTTCCATTCTTTGTTTCAGGGCTGTTTCATCTTATGACACCCAGCGTTTGTAAAATAGAAATTGATCCTATTTTCTTGCATTTCTCTTCATATTTTGCTGTTCTAGTAGTACTTGGTTATTACACAATGCTCTAAACTCTTACACCTCAAATCTAAGACAGGAAGGGCAGCCTGTACATGTTAATACTGGTACTTAGCACGCTTGCAGTCTCCAGAAAAATTTGCCAAACCAACAGCAAGGACAGAAAAGACAAGCTGACCTCAGTCACCTCATTCTTGCCCCCCTCCTCTGAATTCAAATAACGGTCCTCAAGTGTAAGCAATCATAAATGCACCATTCTAGACTTCTATTGCATATCATAGCTTTAAGTTATAGCATTTCAGAACACATGGTGCCGAACTCTTAAACAGATCTGAACATTTTCCTTTGCAATTTTCTCTCTCCTTTCTCACCATTTTTCTCCATTTCATAAGGGATGATGTGACCTGTCAGCATCAACCATACTTGTGATGTTCTTAGGGCTCATAAACTCAAGGATTAAGGCATTCCGTGCTAAGTGCCTAGCTCCTTTCTATAACACGATTGTAAAGAGGAAAAAGAGGATGAAGAAATGAAGTGTAGATGCCCAGATGAGCTATTCTTTCTCTCTGGCCTGCTGATGGTTCATAAAGCATGCTATGGGGCGATTATAAAAGAATATGGCATACCACCTGTCTCCTGGTCAGAAATCCCATTTTCCATTTAAAGCCGTCTTAGGTTAACTGTCATTAATGTTTACAGCTGCCCATGGGATGTGGCTAAGTACAGTACTACCACACGTATTTTTCTGCAGTTACTTGCAGGTGTTTAAGGAACAAGTCTAAATTTCTAAATGTAATGCAGTCCCCACTGTATCTCCCACATTAGTTATACTACCCTGGGTAAGTACAATTATCAATAAATTAGGAGCATCTGAGATATTATAGCGAAGGCTTAATTAAAAATCCTGGCAAAATACTAAAAAAAAAAAAAAATTAAAAAAATCCCTGCCCACAAGTTATTAGACCTGACATACAAACTTGCATATGCTTTTACCATACGCATCTTTCAGTCTTTTAATATACAAGTCTATGTTTCACCAAGTGCTCTACTGAAAAGGTTGGATTTTTTCATAATGTAGACACACATAAAAAAAGTCAGGTCACACAACACTCAGCATCATATTCTGTTGCCTTCTAATAGATCAGCTTAAAAAACTAGCAAAATCTGTAGCATCACTCTGAATCTAAAGTTTAAGTGTAGTCAAGTGTACTATGCCACAAGACATTTAAGAACAAGTCAGATTTAAAATGCAGGATGTCCAAGTAGATTTTTCCTTCAAACATCGTTTTACCTGATTTCCCTTTTGTGACCACCCCAGTGCAGAATAGCTGCTTTAAGTATACAACTGAGATTAGAACCAAAAGATTCTACAGATTAAATCATTGCTAGAAAATGTTGTTCTGAAAGACTAAAATAGGAACTGATTGAAAAAAAAGAAAATGCCACCCAATCACGCTGAATATAAAAGTAATTAAAATACTTTAAAAAGAATAAAAACATGCAGAAGATAAAATTTACTTTTATCTAATAGTATCTTTGTTCACATCAATGTTCCTTTTGTTCTCTATTACATAATTAATCACTCTTAGACATCAACCATAACAGCAAAAACTCAAATACTGAACTGATAATTAAATACAGTAATATTTATAAGATGTTAGTTTATTCGGTAGATATGAACACTTAATTTAATGCACAAATACAATGAAAGTAAAATTTCTTTTTAAAGATCAGAGGAGTGCCATGCCAGTCACTCTTCAATTGAATAAAGCAGTAATTTTTGTTTTCAGAGCAGTAACATAATTTAATAAAATGACAAAGATAGAATGCTATTAACAGGAGAAACAATCTTTAGTAATGACAACTGCAATAGCATCCATATTAAGCTGCCATTTTTAAAGTACAGGATTTTTAGGAGACTATATCAAAAGGGAAAAACTAGCTTTTTAAACATGTTTTTTTTAAAAGCAAAACATGGTGGAACAGTTTGGCACACAAAAAAAAAAAAAAAGCATCTCAGGACAGGAGACAAGCTGAGTTTACTCCTGAAGCCTGCGTGACTAGAGGATGAGAAGCATGAGGTGATACCGAATTGCTACTACTAGAAATAGGTTAGTGGAGAAAGTAGAAGAAAACCTTGTAACCCCAACCTCCAGCTCTTATGCCACATTATCTGAACAATCCAAAATATTTATCATTGTGATGACTGGTAAACAACACATGGGTAGGACACACATTCAAACCTTATTGTCTGAGCTGACCAGAACCAATTTCGTCTGCAGCCTCACAGGGTTTGTCTCACAGTGAACCCTGTGAGAAAAGTCTCCCCGCATGCTCCTGTATTTTGTTTCGCTTGTGATCCTGATGAAATCCTGAACTATTCTGAAGAGCAACAGATGGCATGGAGGGCGAGGGAGCAGGAATAAGAAATGAGGAAGGGGAAGTTAACTGAAAAGATCTGAATTTCAAATAATTTGCTTCGTTACTGATCACTATCAAGCCAACCATGAACTTGTTCCAGAAAGACATTTTCAGTCAGCTAGGGTTCCTTCTTTTCACTTGTTTATTTATGAATTTATTTTAGTGTGTTCCATCAACTTCTGAATTCAAACTCAAAATATAGATAAAGAAAAAAGCTCTGTTTCTCCTGTGGCTGTAAAAACTTGGCCTTGAATGGGCATACAGGATTTCTCCTCCAGAAAAGGAGACAAGTAATAGCTCTGACAAGCTATCCTAGAAATTTCTGCTTCAGAGCCAGAAATGTCCAGTTTTCAGTAAAATGAATCTGTCTATTTGTGTGTGCATGCTACTTAAAACTTATTAAAGGTGTATTTCTCTGGAAATCCAAGAAGCATGTAAAACAATAGGCAGACATGAATAAGAGAAGCCTTCCACAAATATTCACTGCTGAAAATATGTTCTATTAAAAATAACAGAGCAAAAATGCATCAATACGATTGTACAGAGAAAGCAGAATGAACAGACACTGGCAAAGGAGAAAATCATGGCCTTTGAGTGGTTAATACTTAGTTTAAGTCACCTAAGATAAATGTGTTCATATGAATACATGCACAAATACACTCATGTTTTTATCAGGCCAAACCCAACTGGGATTTTTGCCTAAATAAAAATTGTCAGTATTGGTCCAGTTATGCATGTGAAGATACAATAGCCTAACATATTTTCAGAGTTTCAGATAATAGTGTTCAAAGAGTCAAATAGTATTATGATAAAATTTGCCCCTTGGGCGTCTGTCAGCTTAAATATCTGTTCTCATCAAGTTCTCAGTCTGCACTTGTTCTCAGTGGAGTGATTTAGATTTAAAACATCTTTCAAACTGAACTTGATCTATGTTTTAATAGAAAGTAGCCTTCCTTATTCTTAAAGTAAAAAATCATAATTTCTTTGCTAACTGTTTAAGCATAACTGTTTCTATTAACAGTGATGGCTGTCGAAGAGCCTACAGTTGTCAAAAGTACTCAATATACAGTATCTAGAATCACCAAGGTGTAAAAATTATAGAAGCATACTATAAATACCACAGATACCTTGGAGTCCTTGTTCACATTTTCAATTAGAATATGACTTTTGATATTTTTGCAGTAAATAATAGAATATGTTGGTTTAAAAACATACCTGTGTTTTATAACAGGACTGAATATTGTGCTTAATAGTAGATGCAACTTAGCTGCAAAAATATGACTTTTAGAATGTGGTGCTCTACCTTTTATACTTGGTAGTGAGATTAATAAACCAGAGATAACATTACTTTTAGATTCAATGGAAAAAAATTAGGACTTCTGCTACCGTTTTAGAAATCTGGCTTGTTAAAGATTATTAAAATTACTTTAGATACCATGAAAATAATACTGTCATACAGAATTTGCAGCAAATATGCAAGGAGGTTGATGGATATATGAGAAAACAATCTCTGTGAGATAAAATGGGACCCAGGTTTGCTTAACTAAGACTTCAGGGACACAATTTAATGAAAAACTAGCAAAATATTTAGTTAACTTGTGATATAGAGAAGTTTTAACAAGGCTCATGTAACATGAAAGAAGCAGCTTAGGATGGAGCTCATACTAATTTGTCTTCTCTTATTGCAGTCCAAACACTGGCTGCTTAGCTTCATTCCTTTCTCAGTGAAGGGAGGCTCTGAATTAAACACAAAATTGTTCTTCCTGCCCACTAAAAGGCACATAATTAAATAAAAGGCTCAGGAAAACCAGCTTCCAGTAAATAGCAGTGAATCTACCATGTGGAATCTGACTTTACATCCAACAGCCCTAAATCTTTTTTGGGGCACCTCTGATGTTGTTGCTTCCAATCATTCATAAAAAAAAAATCTACAACTATTTAAACAAAAGAAACATTTTCAAAACATAGATCTCCCAGATACATAACATTTTAATTCTTCTACCAACTGAAAACTACTTCAAAAAGCAGCGGTGAGGTGTTACTAGTCCATTTAGAAGCACACCGGTATAATCCTGCACTTTAGCCATTAAAAAATGTCATTATTATCACAACATATTACCCCCAAAACAATGGGTTAAGTTCACCCCAGGTGGCCTCAGCAACACAGGCTGAGGATTTCCAGCCAGCGGGGAAGGCAGGCAGCAGGGACGAACTGCGCAGCGCCTTCCCCCGTGAAGCAGCCTACCCCCAGCACAGTCCACAACAGGCTCACAGAGGCACAACAACATGAGGCTACCCCAAGGGCATGATTTGATTTACAGCATTTTCTGGAAGATCTCAGCTATGTAAATCCTTATGAACAGCCAGCTGGAATGCAACATTATTCCTCCAGAAAAGGGGCAATAATTCTGACACCTGCCTCTCTTGGGATTTGGTGGGGAGAAAGCCCTTGTAAAAGATCTGACCAAAAGAAGGTTTTAAGGTTCAGTGTGTTTGTACCTGTGTTTGTGAAAAAGGCCTTGGTCTAAATGACCTTAAAATTCAAATTTTACAAGCTTGGAAACTTAGAATCTTTCACCCCAGGATTACTTGCTCAGTTAGAGCATTTTAACTAAGCAAGAACTTGTTCAACTACATCATTCCTTTACTCTAGGATAGATACAAAATACAAGACAGAAGGATCTTAGCAGTTTTACGATGAAGAGGAGAAGAGGATGTATTCTGTGAATATTATCCTGCATGCAATGTATCAATGTAAGATTGCATACACTTAGAAACTTTAAGGAAACATTCTCTACATAGAAGATTCCATGGCTACTTTGGCTTTGCATGGGTTTTTGAAAGCTGCTTCTTATCTGAAGAAAATTTCACTTCAAAGTGTGATAAAGAGAGGCCCTTTCTTGGCAAGGCACAATTTCTGTCAATAAAAACCCCTGTACCAGAAAGGTACTAAAAGGTGTTAAGATTTTATGTTTTCTTTCTATCTATACTAAAACTCTCATGTAAAATTTTCCAACTAATTCTCAGAGTCTGGTACAGTACTTTCAACAAAGCTTTTCTGTCCTGTTGTCATGATCACATCTTTGATACCCTTCAGTAGGTCCCATTTATCTATATTTCTTGTTTCTACAATTAAGACTCACTATAAGTCAGTCCAATTCAATTTTCCATATTCAGGCTGTCCATTTACCGATACCAGCTTCTGCTACTACACTTATTCTAAACCACCTTTCTGTTTCCTTTTATTCATGCACTCTAAAATGGTGTGTAAAATTATGGTTTCACCTCTTAAATCCTTCCTGCAGATATTTTTTGTTACAATAATGGCTAGGTCTGTGCACATTCTAGGTGATGCCTGTAAGATTAAAAATACATAACTTATAAAGCAAGGCATTAAAAACTAGCAAACTGAGGAACTTGAAGTGTCTAGAGGAACTAAAAGACACAAATATTCCTTCTTGCTTCTTTCTTAGGTTCTTTTCATTGTTACATCAACATAGCTTGTTTTGATTAGCTTGGAAATTCTTAACGGACGTTTTCAATCCTATATTTGGATTACAACTAATATAAAAAAGAACTCAGTTGTGTTTTACATGCTCCAGTAAAAACAGTAAAAGACAGGCTTATTCTTCGCAAAACCAAAATTTTATCTATTGTCTTACAGAAGGGTTTTGTAAATACCACTACCCTTTCTATCCATTTGACCAACTCATACATAGTTCAAACCCCCACCATAGAAGCTTACAGATCAATAATACTGTAACGTCACATACTAAAATACCTAAAGCCAAGCAATATAGTGTAGATGCATTTTTTCCTAGTAGGGCAGAATTAATGGCATTGTAGAGATTACAGTATATTTAGTGTAGGCTTCCAAAGTTCCAAAAGATTCAGAATTGAAATGTCACATAAATGATTTTAAGCTGTTCAGATGTTAGGCACAATACTACTATTTATGTACAGACAGCATTTTAAATATTCAGCAACTTAAGACTATGCCTCAATGGCAACATAGCAGAACCTTCTGTTCTAATTACAGGAAATTACTTCCCCTATTACCATCTTTTGAAGTAGTTTATGGTGAGCTACTGACTTGCTGTAATACTTTTCGTCAGAAAAATAGTTTGTAAGGTATTATGAGGTATTTTATTCACCAGTGAAAAGTAGTAACTATTTAACTGTGCCCAAGACTATCCAGTTGTTCTGAACAGAAGAGACTAATACATTCAGCTGAAACTGCAAAGAATTAAGGTGGCAGATGGTAATTACTGATACTGGAAGTAAGCCTGGATAAAGGTGGTTGGAACTTCACTTTAATGTCTGATCTATAAGGTGTTGCATTCATGGCATAAAACTCTCTCATGTCTAGATGGGAATGTGGCTCATTATGGACACATTAGAGAAAAAAATTGCTTCTGCTGAAGCACTAACACCAACTTTCCTTGTACATTTCTATTAAAAAAAAAAAGACTTGATTAAGCCATGAGCCATAGACCAGGATAGCATGTGCATCACCAGATGAAATCCCTTTTCCATATGTCTGCACAATGTCAGAGATGGAGGTCTGATTTCCATTTCATTATCTTTCGAATTGGTACTGATGAAGTGATGGCTATTTACTTGACATTTTATTCCACAATATTAAGAACATGAGACATAGGGTTGAATGCATGCATCTGATCCTGAGTTTGTGCATGTGGAAGACAGAGAAAGAGAGATTGTGAGTTAAATAAATAAATTCAGTTTGAGGTGTGATGTTTTAAAAGTCCTCTGTGACTTAACAAACTCCAGCAACCCAAGTAAAATGATCCCTCTAGCATATGCTATTCCTGCCCTTTCACTAGACACAACTAACTCAAGGAGAAGAGAGTGAAGACCAGTTACACGCGCCATTTGACAACTTCAAAGTACTGACCACTGAAATAATATAAGCAATATTCCAACTGCATATATTTGACACTAGAAACCCAGTTTTCAAAGTGGTTATATAAGTAAAACACTAGATTCTGAAATCATGCTATCTGTTTTCTGTTGACAATATTTAAGACTGTCCCAATAATAGACTCTCCCTGTTTTTAAATAATGGAAGACATAAAAAAACCCCTGTGTGTTGGTTTTAATATTACAGTACATGCATCATACTGATGTCTGTAGATTAGAAATCTAGAGCTGATAAAAGACTCACAAATATGATATTCCTCTGCACTGATCACAAAGATGCCAAAACACTTCATTAGTATATTCCTTTTGTATCAAAGTATTAATCTAAATGTTGTAGTCATAGCAGCATTATTGTTGCTATTAAGTTACAAGTCTGAAGTAATAAAGAAGGACTGTTACTATACTCTAACTTTTGCTATGTCTTGTCCATTTCACAAATTCATCCTCATATTAAAACACTGAGCAGGATGTAATTGTTCTGGACTGCAGTGTTTAGTCCACCCACTAGGTCTGAGTCCAGTGTCACTATAAGACTGTCTGTCAAGGGGCATTCCCGGAATCCCAAACTGTGGTAAATATTAAACAGCTTCACCAAGTTTTCATTTTTTTCATTAAAATCACTCTTCTGTGTACTGAAGACTCTTTTTTTAGAATGGTTGTAAAAACTGTAAAATTATGCACAGCTGAGCGGGAGAAGATCGCAGAAGTGTGACATACTTAGTTACATATCACGAGGAAATTACACTGGTTTTCTTTTCCCCTTTATACATAGGTTTGTTTAACCGCTTCAAACACTGTTATCCTGAGCAATCTACTATTTATGTGATTTTACATTTAGTTTATTAAACATATTTTGACCTCTTCTTCTAATATTCTTCAGATCCTTACTGCTTCTAAACCACTGACAGACAAACTGATTACAGAGTTAAGACAATCTTCCCACAAGTGCTTCTTTCCTGAGACAACTAAGTCAAATTTCAATGTTCTAAGCATTAGGCCAAATGCCTTAACCAGTTTCATGCTTTTTTCTCTGAAGCTGGAATGGAAAAGTAGAAACGTTTTTCAGTAATATAGTAATTATTCTGGAAAGGAACATGTCCAGAAGTACAGATTACATATATATTTCTAGACTACACCATTATTCTTTTAAACTACAAGCCTTAAGGTTCTGATGTTATCCTCTGAACTGTTACACAAAAAACCCAAAACTTAATTCAAACATTTACTTACAGAACAAAAATATCCGGATCCAAAAAGTATAGTCATGAAGTAATTGTCCAAATGCATGCTGGAAGAAGAACTTACAGCTGAGCCTAAGAGTACTATTCCATACACTTTTGGATGAAGGAGAATGTTTACTATGGGCAAATGCTATTAAGATTTGTGTACTTTTCAAGGACATTAGTTACGCAATTAACTTACAAACTCTTCAGAAAGCAATGAACTTTTCCACCAAACTATGAGTTAAATAGATCAGGGTAATATTCAGGCAGTAACATTCACAGCCACTAGAAAAGAAAGTACATCATGTTATTTTTCAATACCACTCTTTACTGTTTATTGAAAGCAATACTGTTCCAGTAGGCCTTTCCTGATGGAGAAGAAATGGCCCAATTATAAAGAGATCAGTTACAAAACAAGTGGTCTCAGACATCTCCGGAAGGTGAAAAAAGAAAAGATACACACATATATGCAAACATTCCTCCTATTTTCCACATATTTTACAGTATTACTTACTACTTCCATCAGGAGAAAACACCTACTGTTAGCTAAGTGTCTTAAGACACCTGAATGAAAGTCAGATGTACTGTATGTCATGTTTATGGCTATAATGTCAGAACAGTACTTTTTGGAATGTATCATGGCAATTCTGAGATTTATTTTTAAAGGTACTTCTCGATGGGGTAAGAAGGCAAAACCTTATATCCTCCAATTTAAGCTGAATACAGACATGATTCGTTTATTTCTAAAAATGATGGAATAACAGCTTTAGTAAATCACAGAATCACAGAATCACTAAGGTTGGAAAGGACCTTCAAGATCATCAAGTCCAACCATTAATCCAGCGCCACCGTGTTCCCTAAACCATGTCCTGAAGCACCACATCCACACGTTTTTTGAACATTTCCAGAGACGGCAACTCTACCACCTCCCTGGGCAGCCTGTTCCAATGCTTGACCACCCTCTCAATGAAGAAATTCTTCCTAATATCCAATCTAAACCTCCTCTGGCGCAACTTGAGGCCATTTCTTCTCGTCCTATTGCTGGTTACTTGGGAGAAGAGACACAACCCCCTTTCAGGTAGCTGTAGAGAGCGATAAGGTCTCCCCTCAGCCTCCTCTTCTCCAGACTAAACAACCCCAGTTCCCTCAGCCGCTCCCCATAAGACTTGTGCTCCAGACCCCTCACCAGCTTTGTTGTCCTTCTCTGGACACGCTCAGCACATACTTACTTAAAGAAGAGATCTCATTGTTTTTCTAAGATTGTACAAAGAAGGCAATACATTAGAAGACCTCAGGCAGGGCCCTTCCAACCCAAACTATTCTATGATTCTGTGACCAGAAGTATTTAAATCCCCTTAAGATTTCTACAGCAATCACTTATGTATGAAACTTACATATAAGAAAATAAAAAATTTCATAAGAAAAATATTAATTCTTTACTACAAATGTTGACAATGTATTTCTAGAGTGCAGAATGTCCCTCTCTCCCTTCCACTCTCCATTGCTTGCATAAAAGATGCCATAGCACTATGAAAACATGTTTTAAAAGTCCTAAGGGAAAGTTTCCTAGGGTCTTAGAAATCTGTAAAGAAATAGGAAAAGGAGGAATTTCAAACACCAACACTGTTCCTATAGTTTCTTAAAAAAAGGCAAAAAGAAAAATACCCTCTGGATATAATCTTTAGATTTCTTATTATACTTCTCAGGTTCCTTTTTGGCTTTTGAAATAAATGCAAAGTGAAATCTACAGTTATATTACCAACTGTATTTTAATTTTAGTTAATCTTTCAGCATGAAGAAGTAGATGGCATTTGACCGCAATATTGCCCATACTTACAAGAATCATATAGAGATGTGATATAATGAATAACATGAAAATACCTTTTTTTGTCATTTTTTTGTTTACTTGTGTTTTTATTTAACTGTAGGCACAAAAAAACCCATTGCTTCAGGTTCCTATCTCTATGATAAAAAGCACAGGGCAAGGAGATACGACCTATCTATATGAAAAATTTACTGCAACATAAGCTCTGCCTCCATTTCTCCCTTTTCAAGCAAATATTTTAATATAATTATTCCAGGCTAGGGATTCCATAATTTTCATAGTAAAATCAAGCTGGATTTTAGAACACTTTTTATGTGATAGTTTTGATTAAGCAGTTAGACTTTTGGCCATGGATGAGTCAAGTTGTTCAGAGATAGAGGGTCATATTATTGGCGGGGTAGAAACTTAACTTTGAGCTAGTCTGTTTACTTCAACAGACCTAACTATGAAACCAAATGTTGCTTCACTGCTTGCTTCCTAAAGTAAGAGCTATGTGGCACAGGAGCATTTTCCACTATGCAAGTGATGAAGGATATCAGTTCAAATTGTGCCTCCTGCATAGAGGTCTTTTTCTGTATTTTTGTTTCATTGTTATCCTTGGCTCTTCCTCCACAACCTCTAAGATCATTCTTGCAATGCAGAATTAGGGTAAGAAAACACCAGAACATTTCATGTAATCCTAGTCAACAGTCACTCTACAAACTACTCTCGAGGAAGTACTGAATATCAATGCAAAGAATTGGTCTGGCATCAGAATCTGAAAATGTACTCAGCACAACGATCTCTGTTATTTCTAGAAACAGAAATCTTGACTGTTTCTATAAATTTCAGCCTGCTGCATGCCAAGATATTAAGAGTTATTGGATTGCTGTGCTGCATAATCTTTGCTTAGAATGCATTGGAAAAAATCAACACTTTCCAATGCACCCTCCCACAACCACCTTTGATTACTACTGATGGTAGTGAAAGGTACTGGACCCTATGCCAGAAGTTTCTACTGTGTGTAGTGTCCCTATACTGCTTGCACCAATTTGAATAAGCATGGTTTGTATTTAAAATGCTCATACAAAAAATTAAGTTTGGCAACTACTAAGTACTGTAGCCCTCTTTAATAATTAAATATCCACAAAATGATGATAGGTGTCAATAACTTTTTCTTAAAGTACTTGTTGTATTCAACACATGCACTATTATGGAGGACTTAAAGTCAGAGCAAAAAGATTTGTGAAAAGGCATATGACCTTCTTCCCACTACAATGGCCATCCCCTAATTAAGCAATGCATCTGATAGTCATTAACAGGAATGAGATAATGAATCACTTTCTCTCTTCTTTGTTAATTTGCTGTAACCAAGCGGCTAATGGATGTCAGAGCTGAGTGATTGCACTGATTATAGTGATTTATAGTTGCAACAAAACAATTTAAAACCATTCTGATTATTCATGTTAAAGATGCTTTATGTTTTGTTTACTAAATGTTTTATGTTCCCCCTCATGCCCCTCTACACACAATGAGACAGGTCTTCCTGGAAAACTTGAAAGTTCTAAGATTTTTTATTGTTTCAGAGTAAGGCATTGCATTTTGTTTATAAAAAAAAGTTTACCCAGTAGAAATGAAAAGCCTTAGGGTGGAAAGAAAACTTCAGTGGTGCCTAGTTCAAAAGAAGACGGAAATAAGAGGAAATAAGGCAAACTTCAAGCCACTTACCTTAGGGCTCCCAGTCCCTTCCTCATTCTCTGCAGACACATCAGTAGCTAGTATCTCTGCTTTGATGATATCCAGAGCCCTAAGAATCCAGCTGTGTTGCCGTTTGATTTGCCTCTGTAGTTCCTTCCATTGACTTGCAATCATCTGCAGCATGTCCTTCAGTCCTTCTCCAAAATGAAGGGGAAAAAAGTAAAAACAGTAAAATCAGCTGCATCTTTAAATATTATTCTTTATTTAAAGAATTAGCAGGATATTTAAAACAATAAATGCAACAAGAATTTGAATGCAGTTTCTCAGCAATAAATCCAAGCATTGCTATTGTTCATACCACAAAACAATGCTATAGGGTCAAAACATTTCTTTTAGCCATCAAGTTAAATTTTGATTATGTTTAAGCTGACAATTTCAAGAAAAGGAAAATCCCACATAAACTGTGATTTCTATGCAGTAGGGAATGTTATGGTAATCTCACCCTCTAATATCTAGTCTTTATCTTGAAACATTTCATAATCTTCCAAATACATTTTTCTTACCTCCAACTCCTGTAAATATTTTCTGTAGTTTACACATTACCATTTTCTAAGTGTATGATGACATGCACTACCCTTCTCTGCTATGGCTTCTATACCTGTTTGGAACTATACATAGAAGTCACCAATTTCCTACAACTTTCACGTTACACAGGTCTGTCTGATGCTGTGAAACAATAGGGACACAATGTATAACACGATGAGAAAACTGTAGACCAAAGGATAACTTCAACCTGGATGAAAAGCATGCTAACTAGGCCAAAATTAAGATGGCATTCCGTAGCAGTATATGCTGATTAAAACCTTATTATCATACAAGTCACGCAAACGTCTTAAAATATAGGGGGTGGTAGGGATAGAGAAAGGGAAATCAGTATATCTCTCCCCCTCTTCTCAATTCAAGGCCTCTGCAGAAAAAGACAAGCCTAACCAAAGGAAAAAGGTGGTTTTAATTTTAATGTATTCCTCATAAATATATTAAAATCAATGTAAGAATTAGTTTAAGTGGCAAAATAAAGCTTTACCAATGCAATTACCTATGCACAGTATGTAAAAATACATATGTATTTGAAATCCTAATTCATTATCTTAACGTTATTTCCATAGCACATCAAAGAATGTGTCAGTGTGAAGTTTTCAGTGATGTGATTTCAATTGAAACTCAGCTGAGCAGCAAGACCAAAATAAAATGAACAGACTATTTGCAGGCAGTATTTCATTTTATAAGTATCACTGCATTGTATGCAGTATATGAAACATTTATAAATCTTGAAGGTCAATCTGATAATGTAAATATTAATAATACATAAGGAAGTGAATATATGCAGTAATTTACAGCAATGCTTCTTCATTCTTTAATAGTCTGGAGACATAAAGACTTGCAATATTTCAGAAGGATTTACCTGATTTGTGAGATACAATAAGCTCAAGAAGTTGACGTCCTTCTTCTACTACTGCTTCTTTTAAAGCACAGTGGCTATCTACATTCAACTTAAAACTCTGCAAAAAAAGAAAAGGAAAAAAGAGAGAAAGAAACTCAGTATCAGACACTGGAGAGGCAGTTATCATAAAACACATGTACAAAATTACTTGCTGCTTTTTATCAAGGACCACATCCCCATTTACCCAATAGCCAAACTAATTTGCGATACTAAAAGCTATTGATATTTTGGATCTGGGCTCAAAATGTTTCCATTAGATCAGCAAAGTGCATCTGTGTTGAAACAGCTGACAAATCTAGAAATTCATTAGGTTTTATGAAAAGTCACAACCCGTAGGCTATATCTGGAGTAAGAGTGTTCTATAAAATACACTAAATTTATGCCACCACATATGAGCTCTGTTTTTTCAGATTTCTTTGAAATGTTGGTGATAGCACTATTTATGAAACCATAAAAAAATTACAGCATTGAATATATTGGCCTTATGTGCACTCAAACAAATCTATTAATATTGTGTTTGAGTTAACTCTCTCATCCGTTTTCAAAGAACAAATCAGACTGCTTTAGATCTCCGCATTCTCAATTTGTAAAGCAAGTATTTTTCATCCTTTTTTGCACTAATATTTTTACTCGTTTACAAAGTATCTCTGCTTTAACAATGATTAAAATACTGTGTTTCTTTTTTTAATTTATTCTTACTTTTTACAAATTGCATTAAAATCTAGTAATAGAGAGAGGAACTAGAAACATGACTGACTATACGTTATGCCACACACCACTGATAACTTGGATAAATTTGACAATTATTTGCCAGAGCTTCTCACTCATAGTTGCGTGTAAGAAAAAAACCCAAAATACAATAAATAAAGGGATACTTGCTTTAATTAATCATAAATCATGTGCAGCCCTGAACATGAACATGCAACTCTTTTTTTCTCTTTGAAATGTCTACAGAATGAAAGAAAACAATATTTGACCCCTTGGAAGAAAAGAGTTTTGCCTTCTCTTGGGAACGACTTAACTGGCAGAGATGAAACGAGACTTTGCAAGTACACATTGGTGGCTTCTGGTTTTTACAAAACTTATTTATACTTCTCCAAATACTAGTGACCATGCTAGTACTGTAGTAGTGGACACCACAAAATACTCAAAGGCCCTAATTTCTTAGGGAAGCAACTATTTCCTTTCTCTCCTAACTCCTGCAGTCAGGCTGATTGGCATAGCAGAAAATAGTATTGCCAGAACTGTAATAAAATGATGTTCTTTTACTGTATTTGTCATGGTTGAAAGAGGCATGTTGCTCAGACAGACTCTTAGCAGTCTTTCAGGCAGCAGCCTACCTGACAGTTAGTGACAGAATGTTTTTGAGAATTCTCCATTCAAATAAAGAGCAATAAACAGGAATTTTGCTACCTTCAGCATTTTGTCTAGCCCAATTTTCCTTGTATGGTCATCTGAATATACTGTTTTGTACCAGCTGTTGAACAACTGGGTCAGCCAAGAGAAGTTAAACAGGAAAAAGGATGCCTAGTTTATGTCTGCCCCTTTCTTAAAGCTAGAGTTTTATGCACCCAAATCTAGAAGTTCTTTTTCCTTCATAAGAGCACGTCTGAACAAGCAGTGACAATATTTAATTTACTGTTTACTTAAAACAGGCTTGTGCTGAATAGTTTGTAATCATGCACTTCACAGGAAATGCACTATGCGTGTGCCTCACACAGCAAAAGAGAACCTAAAGGACCTGAGAGTAGGTTGTGTAATTTCATATAATTGAAGTTGAGTATAGATGCAGCTGGATGTGTCAGTGTCTCAAGATGATGTGGATGTGTTTGATAGGAAAATTGGAAAAGATGAGGTATTCTTTTTCATTAGGAAAAAAAAGACACTTGCTGTCCTAGAAAAGATTCATTTAACATAACGCACCAGATACTACAATACAGCTTGATTTTCAGGTGCACCTATTAACCAGTAATAATGTTAAACTGAAGAAGCAAAATATGATGAATAAAGATGGGGCCAAACTTTTGGGTTTTGACTAGAAATATTCTTCTGGTGCAAAATTCTGATTTTTATGGATAAATTATGTGTGGCACAAATACCATGAACATACACGAAACTTAGCAGAAATAAACTCTTATGAGAACAGAGGCATCAAAAGGAGGGAATTCATGTAAGTATAAATACCAACATAAGCGAAGGAAATTGTCAGTTGATGTAGTGAAGTATGAGTTTTGGCTTTTGAATTATGTATGTATATTTAATTTCTTACGGGTGATAATTTCCTAACAAAAAGGAACAAATGGACAAGGGACACTGGAAATAATAGCCCTCAATCAGTGCATCAGTGCTCGTGGTTCCTCACACCTGCGGGGCTGAAAATGTGACACATGAAAAAGGCAGACAGAGTCGAAGATGTAACAAGTATTGCATGTATATACAATGGAGAGATGCAAATTTGCTAAAGGTAAAATCAGACCAAATATTTGGGATGGAAGAGGACCTGTAAACACAGAGGTCCTCTCCCATCCTGGATATTTCCCTTTCCATACTGTTTACTTATGGCATTTGGAAAATTGTAACCCTAACAGCATGTGACTCAGGTACACTGCTGCCTTCCTCCTCTGATCGTCCCTGATAATGAATGGAGCCTTTGCATCTGAAGAGAGGAAAGGAGGAGTGAAGTCAATTAATCAAAGCCATTTTTCCAGACACATTTGCAGCTATGAAACAGTTTAAATATCACACATGAGCACATATACATTATGGAAAATGCATGTGCATTGGCCTGACAGCAGATTCTTAAACAACACATTAGTGTCATCCCTAGCACTACAGTGTATGTAATGTTGTTTACAAGCTGCAACAAGCAAAACTTCCTTATGAAGTTCTCTACACTTTTCCCAGTTACCATGAACCTATATATAAATATCAACTGTTCTTATTTAGCAAGAGAAAAGTGAGGCAGGAATCATGCAGTTTTATTAAAGCTACAGAACTGTGAATAAACAGGAATAAAGACTCCAAAAGCGTAAGTACAAAGCCCCAGGAGTGCTATCTTCTGCTGACTGCATGGGGTGAAGGAGCCCAGCCTTCACAAAATGAAGCTTTCTGCTGACTTTTAGGAAACATTGATCCATCAGACAACAATACTGCAGAACCTCCATGGGGAAAAAAAGCAGCACCTCCCCATCTGTACTGGGCTGTGAACATACTAAAAATAAGAGTGCACTTTTCCAGCCTATAATAATCTCTCCCTCTCAGCTGACTTGTCTATACAACTGGGGATGAGAAAAACTATTTGAAAAAACATTTATTTTACATTCCCCTGAGGATTTATTTTATGGCTGTAGATACTTACATTTAGGAAACTTCTATTGAGTAGATAACCTACAGTATGTACATATCGAGCTCTGGTACGCAATCTTTAACTGTTTTGCAACCCTCTGTCCTTTAGCAAATCCTTGTAATTTGGCAAAACACAACAACACACCACCACCACAATTTGGTAAAACACAATTCATGTTCGCAGTAAGGCCAGTCAACTATTCCAGAGGCACACAGACTTTGCATAGCATGCTTTTTTTTAAGTCATGATGTGCCCAACTAATTATTTCCAGTGTACTTTGTGTGTCTGAAACGCAAATAAATTGCTATGTGGGTATCATATGAACCTACAATGTATACATAAATATAGATTAGTTTAAATACCTTTGAGAAAAATACCACTGCTTCTAGGGCATTTATTTTTTAAAGCAATGGTACAGACAATTAAAATTATCTAAGTGACCTATGATTTTAGAATTTGAAATAAAAAACTTAATTTAAAATTTCCTAATAGTCATTTGCATTTTTGGAGAAAACCACAGTATTACTAAAAGATAGGCTTCTATATTTAGGTACAGTTGAATGTATATTTTGGCTAAGAATGTAACACGTCTAATTATAACACTCACTGTGACAGATACCATTAAATTGTGAAATTCAGAGTGATGGGAACAGTTTCTGGTAGAAAAGAAATGGGATTCTTTGACTGAGACAATCCTGGAGAGATAACCAAACTCCCACAAATATTATCAGCAATGTTATGTTTTGGATAGGGAGACAGTTTTAACACACAGCAAAATGCTACGCAAATAGAGCAACAAATGTGTGTCACATTTATTAAATATATGCTGTATACTAATAATCTCTAAAAAAATAACTGATGTTGAATTTTTTTTTTAAATTATCACATTTCATTTGTCTTAAAGGGAATATGACTTCAAACAGTTCCTGAAAATTTATTCTTATATTCTTAATATTCAGTTACTTTTGCAACCGCATTGGTCCTGGCACAGTTACCTCCCAATAGCTTGCTATGACAAAATACCAAGATACTTTTGGTTGTGGAAAGGTAGCTGTCTATTTTTATTTTTTTTTCTTGAGGAGTTATGACCACACAGAAAGTCTCTGGTCACTGCCTAGTATTTACGTACTTGAGTTAATAAACTAATAAGCCTCACAATAATGTAGTGATATCTTCATTCTCCTGAACACTACCTACCAATGATACTCAGCACATCAAAAAAATAATTACCATGTAAGCTGCCCTTATATTAACATGAAAATGGTCATATATTTAGCATTCTAATGACATAATACTAAATACATAATTAATTGGCCAATGGTTATATAAAATGGATATTCATATGCAATTTGTACATGGAAAATATCCTATATTCTATGAAATAGTGCATTTCACACGCTACTTCTACAAATATATCCTCAAACTATTTGACTTTTTAACAATTGGGAAATATCTTATTTAGGAAAGCCTCACATTTTTCATCAGGGGCATAAGGCCTTCTTAGTATTAGGAGTCACTAGAATACGTTTTCCTGGGAATTAAATGTTACATATGAAACGCTGCAGTCAACATCTCCTTTGTTCATGTTTTCCACAAAACCTAGGTGACTATAAAGAATGTTTTATTTTCTTCTTTTCTTTTAAGCTGTATCTCTATCAGAGTGACACTCCACCTGTTAAAAAGAACACAAGCACTACGGAAATGCTTTATGCACTTCCAGAGTAAAGGTTGATTTTTACCACAATAGCAGGGATTCTACCTTTGCTTATTAAGGAGAACATGGTGAATCCTCTTCTGAAGCAGCAGCACCCAGTAAGGGTCTTTTTCTTCTCTCCCTGAGACTTGAGAACATACCCTCCCCATAGCAATGATGGCCAAGGGGCCCATTATCACCAACTGCTAAGAAAATCTCTAATGCCTAATACAATATCACCATCATTTTCCTTAGCTGAACCACACATTTTTTTTTATTTCCTTCTGCAAACAATGGGAACTGGTAGGTATTTTTTAAGATTAAATAGCTAGTGGAAAGAAGATGTGGTCTTCTCCCCCCTGCAACAATGAGAAAGCTTTAAGAGACAGTAATTTCTTGGATTTCTCTAAGGGCAATTCCTTCCACTGGCATCTCTAAGCAGATAAAAACAGGCAAAATAACAATATCACTGTCTATGTTGATGCAAAATATCAGATTATAATCTAAAATGCCTTTAATATTGACATAAATCTGATCTGGGAACCTCACTACTGAAAACCCATAATCATCATCTCATGTTGGCATTGTGCCACTGTAGATCAGATGTAAGATGGTTTGACTGCTCAGACAATTTCTTTGTGTAAGTTTATAATTCATTTAAACATAATATTAACTGAACATTCTGAGTTCAAAATGTTTAGTAATGAGATAATTATAGCAACCCTGGGAATGATTTTACCTTCTGATCACTGATATGCATTCTCCACCTTTCACTTGATCTGAATGTACTTTTTGCCTGGGAGGATCAAGTACATTTATGAAGAGACAAACTGGTGGGAGTTTAGTGAAGAGCAAACAAAGTATGTTTAAAGGTGGAAATGGTGGAAGATTATAAGAAATAAACAAGACTGATTAAATGATGATTAAGAGAAAAGGCCATTATTATCTACTTATATTCCACGAATCTGAACACCGAGCAGAAAGAAGACTTATTAGCATAGTACAGTATCAGAGGGTATGGTAGATGGGGCTAATGGAATTAAATTAAGAAAGAGAAAATTTAAGATAAATACCAGTGAAATTTCCTCCGAAAGTCAGATCTAATAGATTGCGTAATAATCTCCTAAGGGAAATCGTGAAAGCCCTGATCCCTTGAGACCTTTAAATCTAGACTGGATAAAAATGTAGGAGTAAGGACTGCAATGTTATGTGCTGACAGAGTAGTAGCTGAGGTCTTTCACATGCCATAGAATTTGTGACTGGCCAGAAAAACTAAATACAAAGGGGCAGGCTCTACCCCAGTCGTCCTACAGTAATTCATACTTGTGTAAAACCACCTCACCCCTTTCTTTGTCGCAGCTTTTGCCATTCCAGACTTAAGCAATACATGTTTTTTCCCTTTGTTACCTCTTAACTATAAATAGCACAGTCTTCCTCACATTAAATATTTTAGGTCCCCCAATTTCTGTTTCTCATTCCTCATTGAGATTGTCATCTCTTAGGTAATTTAGCCAAGTTTTGAATGCATAATTCTAGATGTGGAGAAAAAGGATGGTTAGCCCAACTCTCCAGGAAGCCTATTTTGCACGTTTAGTTTAGAAGGCATAGGGGCTATTTTTGCAGATATTTCATATTTCAAACTCATATAAATTCTTCTGCTGCCAACTCTAATTTCTTTTTTGTGTTTCACTACATAGTTTTCTCTTTGCTTTTGTCTGTCTAAACATTTTACATTGTTAAAAAAAAAGTTAACATAAGGCTTCCTAAATTGAATCTTAGTTTGTTTATTATCAAGGGACAAGGAGGGACGGAAGAACACAGGCAGGAAAGCGCACGGGCAAAACGGCTACGCAATGAAACAATTGCTAAGTATGGTGAACTGCACATCCATTCCATCATATAATAACTGTCCTTGGTCACTTCTTGTCTTCTTGAGATACTCAGGAAATAATCTGCAGAAGTCACAGTCTTCTGACTCTCTTTTCTATCAAGATGACATTTGTCTAGCTGATCTTACATGTTTCTAGGTACACTTCTTCCACCTGGAGACCTATCATGCCTGAAAGCTATTTCATCAAAATATGCCTAAGTTGTATTATCCTACCACATGCAGAAAAAAGCCAGCCAAGAGAAAAAAAGCTTTCCAACCCAAAGATAAATTCATGTGACATAGCAGTTTTGGCAAACATGGAGTTACTAAGGGAGAAAAAAAAATATATAGTAAATTTATATTTAAATAATATATATAACATACATACCAAAAAGCACTCACTGGCATGAAATAACTCTATGTAGTTTTAGAACAATCCTTGAAGGATTTTAGTCCTATTAAAATTTCAGGGGAATATGAGGGACACATAGTTTTCTTTTTATATATGTATAGATATGAAGTTTTACGCAATTTAAAGCTGAACTAAAATGCCTTCTTAACAAAATATATCTAATAAACGGAGATCCCAAATTATTAACCCAATTCATCTGTAGAACTAAGAAATTAAAAAAAAAAAAAACAGCATAGGAGATGCAAAGAAAAACATTTACCAGTCAAGACCTCCATTCATGCCCCGAAATTTTCTATATTTCTGCTGAAAGCTTTGGCATTGCAGACACCAAAACACAGACAGCAATTATATTAGTTCTAGTACTTAAAGTGTGAATGACATTATGCCTCTGAGAGACATAGCACAGAACCCATGGGAGTGGACCATATCTCTTGGCAGGTAAGTAAAAGGAAATAGAGTTTAAATTTTGCAGAAAGTGTGCTTGTTGCATTGAGATCCTGGCATTATATACTTTTAATGATTTCCAATCTCAGAATTTTTTAAAAACTAAGATTCATTTCACTTTCAAAAATAAATTACAGACTACATCTATATTGTTCATACCAGCATACTAAAATTTTAGGCAATGGAATACATTTTAATATACATAAAAATTACAGAGTTCCTACATAAGCATTACGCAATTTACTAATAAAATAAAAATTACTTTCAAAGCAAAGGTGTTTTAAAAGTTGTTACAATGATAAATTAGTGTAAAGAGCATGACCAAGCTGTCATTCAAAGAGTGTTTTTTCTGCAATTGCTATAAAGCTTCTAAGTCAGCACTTATGTGAACTATTTTTTCACTGAAATTTCCTGATCAAGTTAGTTCAAAATATTTTATAATGCCACTTTGATTTCATTATATTATTACAGGCACTGAATCCCCTGCACACAAACAATTTCTTCTGCAGGCCAGACACAGTGGACCCAGTGGAATCCCTAACTTTCAGTGCTCATACTGTAGTATCTGTGTTTTGGAATACCTCACCGCCCAAGAGTTTTACAGTTTTGGGTGGTGAGAGTTGAGAAGGGATGAACATTTGTAACACTGCCAAATAAAGTTACCCTGCCTTGTAATCAGCTTTGCCCACAAGTGCAAATGAATTTAAACATTTCCCAAAGTCTGAACAATCTGGGTTTTAACGTGCTCTATGACATTGTTTGGCCTTGTTTGCTAAAAAAACTACATGAGGTATTTAATACACACTCAAAGGAATATACCACCCTCTATATTCTTGCATGTAAAACAACACTGTGTTTTAAGGGTCTCATCGCTCTCTCCTTCAAAGCAATAAACATTAGCTTAAAAGCATCCTGGATATCGGTGAAAATAAAATTCTAAATTTTAAATGTCAAACATCATAATTCAAAAAGACTCCAAGAGCAATACAGTTTTTCTTGAACATAGATCAAACTTGTTCATACACTATATTTCTAGACACTTAGATCAAAAGACTTCAAAATCTTCAAACAAGTGACAGAGTTTAGATTTTGGACATTACAATTTTCCCTTCTCCTTCAGCAGAAGCAGCAGAGCTATGTTAGGACGACGTCCTGATATGCTTTGCCTTTGGTTTAACTCCTCCTCTGACCAGAGCAAGCTGCAGCTCTCTGTGCTCAAAAAGCTGGGACAGCCTCCTGTGTGGAGCTAGTTAGCAACTAGTATGTTACAGGCAGGCCCACCAGTGCTAACTTTCATTGTGGGGTCCTACCCCCTTCCTGTGCACAACTATGTAAATTTGGGATGCTAGCAAAGAGAAGAAAAGGAATCTGGGAGGGTTTGAAACAATCAAAAACCAAAGTACCTGCAGTATCTTTTTTTTCTTCACAGCTGTACAAAGTACCTACACAAGGTTAGGTATCTATACGTTTGGAAGACAAGTTCAGAAAAAAAATAGCACTCTTGAAAATTTATTAAGAAATCATTGCTTATGCTACAGGTTTGCACAAAATTAACTTCCTGTGTGGAACTGTGTGATAACAGCTGGTAGCAACAGTATGAGAGGACAGTAAATAGACAGTCCCTTCCTTCATTAAAAACACACATAGTAATAACAGATCTCCATCACAACAGACCTCCTACTTCTGTGATGTTGGGAGCATAAACATGGCCCACTCCTCCTCCTTACAAAGAATAGATATGTGTCAGCTCTTCTTCATTGCATGACCTTATGGGAAACAGTTTTAGATCACATGCAGTATTTCTGTATTGGTCAGGACAACAGTACTGTGATTAACTGAATATATACCTGGACTTCCTCTTATATATCTGATTTTTCTCTTACTTAGTCTGCAAAAAAGTCACTGAAATTCTAAAGAACAGTCTAAATAGTTTAGAAACCTCTATTATTCCCACTGCCAGCAACCATACACTCTGTGGCTCCAGACAACACCACAGGTACAGCCAAATGTATTAAATGGCAGCAAGATTTCCTTCTGATGCTCTCGAACACTTTAACTCAAGAAACAGAAAAACTTACATAGAGGTTATTGGGTTTATAGATTTTAAAAGCTGAACGTACACCCTTTGTTTAAGGTTGATGACTTACTTCCTATTAAGTCCTTTTATTTGCCTGTGTTACTTGAAATCTGCTGGATTTAGCCTATATCTCTGATTAATATGTTCTGCAGGCTGCTTCCTATCTAAAAGGACATACATTCACGAACCCATGCATACCAAAAGTACCTTTCAAGATAACAGCATAAAATTCAGAAATTCAAACTAACAATAGGCTAAACAGATTCAAACCAAAGTCCTTAGAGAGGCAAGAGATTAGTCCACTCATGGTGGTCAGACTCTTTAGCACCATCATCCTACAGATACTATTCTGTATTTTGAGGAAAAAAATCTAAACTGTCTGCCATGAACACTGGAAATGCCCATGTAGCAAAAGCACAGTACATAATTTTGCCAGTTCACAGCCTTTAATACATTTAATAAAATTACTGTTACCACTGCTACCACAAAGACAGCCAGTAGATTAGTCCAAGGTATGTGTATTTTGCCTTATTTTCAATGAGAACAGGTATTTAATACTTCTCTAAACTGACATTTTTCAGAAAATGAGATTTTCCAGGGAGATGAGAATGATTATTTTTTTCAGACATAGCAGACTTGTTCCAAACAGACGATCAGTTATCACGAGTTATCACAGAAGCATCATTATTTCACCAACATAATTTCTTAAATGTGAAAATACAATCTATTTTCTGTATGAAAGTATTTGCTGTTTACAGCTAAGAAAGCACTGAGCCATGGTGTGGCCAAAAACATTTATGCTGGACACAGGAAAATTCTTATTTAATTTCTCATTAGATAATAAAACTCTCAAAACTCCCATATCTTAAGAAGAATTTGGTTTTGGAATGGAGATGACATCTACACTTCCTATACAGAAGAGAAGCAAATGTTACTGTGAATCAACTTGTATAATTTGTTTGAAATAATAGTGATACTTCGTCTATGATATTTTTAAGATTGGAGCATGTAAAGTAAATATGGTGACTGAGAAGGTTAATATAATGGAACAATTCCGGGCTAAAAAGTACTTAATGTGGCACAAAGCTTGCAACTAAATTGAGGTAAAAATTATAGACAGGGATCACACAATTTATTAGAGAAGAAAACCAAGAAACTGATTCATGGAAATTATCATTTGGCATACCCAAACAATGCTTTTACTGCAATGACTCCATACAATCTTAGCCACTTGTGTTTTCTACAGAACAATATCTGCCATTCTAGTTTCAACTAAACAGATCATATATTTTTGCTTTAAAAAAAACAACAAGCAAATAGCTCTGGTGTGAACAATTAATTATTTTCACAGAGGCCATCCTCCTCCATTCTTTCCATGAGTGACAAACAATTCCTCTTTGTGCTATCTGGAGAAACAGGAAACCACCTTCTAAGGATATCTTATATCCTTAGTTACAATGAGAGTAAAGTGAAACATTGAGAGCAACCCTGCCAAGGACCTGTGGGTACTGGTGGATGAAAAGCTGCACATGAGCCAGCAATGTGCACTTGCAGCCCAGAAGGCCAACTGTATCCTGGGCTGCATCAAAAGCAGCGTGGCCAGCAGGTCAAGGGAGGGGATTCTGCCCCTATACTCCACTCTGGTGAGACCTCACCTGGAGTCCTGCGTCCAGTTCTGGAGCCCTGAGCACAGGAAAGACCTGGATCTGTTGGAGAGGGTCCAGAGGAGGCCACAAAAATGATCAGAGGGATGGAGCACCTCTCCTATGGGGACAAGCTGAGAGAGTTGGGGTTGTTCAGCCTGGAGAAGAGAAGGCTCCGGGGAGACCTTATTGCAGCCTTCCAGTACCTGAAGGGGGCCTATAAGAAAACTGGAGTGGGACTTTTTAAAAGGGCATGTAGCGATAGGACAAGGGGTAACGGTTTTAAACCAAAAGAGGGTAGATTTAGACTGGATATAAGGAAGAAATTTTTCACAAGGAGGGTGGTGAAACACTGGCACAGGCTGCCCAGAGAGGTGGTAGATGCCCCATCCCTGGAAACATCCAAAGTCAGGTTGGACGGGGCTCTGAGCAACCTGATTTAGTTGATGACGTCCCTGCTCACCGCAGGGGCGTTGGACTAGATGACCTTTAAAAGTCTCTTCCAACCCAAACTATTCTATGAGTCTATGATTCGCTATCTTCCAAACTGAAAACTTAAATGTAGTCAGGTTATAGCCACCGTCACACTCAAAACGGCAGAAGACGACAGCCACTTTGAAAGAAAGTACATCATCATGGGAACCTCTGACCATTCATTAGCTGTTTTTGGAAAAAAAATTAAAAATCTATCATTACTTTCTTGCTCTCTATCTTCTATGTTCCCTGTACTCAAGATTTCAGAATTTTAATCATACAGAAATTCTGAAGAGTAAGATTCTTAGGAAAAAAATGCCTGACTACTTGTTCCAAAATTCTAAGATGGCCTTTCCTTAATTAATTTTATCTCCACTGAAAAATATTATCACCATCTACTAATAATGCAAGAAGGATTCAAAGAGTTCCATCAAATAAGTTTAAAATAAGGTATTTTTTATTTTTAGATTTCCATTTAAAATTCTTGCATTATCTATCTCTAAGTATGACACTAGACACAGAAATGGCTTTGTCGAAAAGACCTAAGAGCACACCGCAGTACTAGGTGCATGACTAGGAGTTATGCAGCAACAAGAAAAGAGAGTACTGTGTTAACAACAAACAGAAAAGTTAAGACTACAGAATTAGAAGTCCCAGGCCTCAGCAAATATATATAGTGCCTTTTGTCTAAGCCTTTTCCTCAGCGGTTCTTCACATTTCCTCATTTGCTAGCTTACTTCTTTACTGTGCTAAAACAATGTATCTTTTGGGGTCGGGGATAAAGATCGGTAAAATGCAAATTTTAGCAAACTAACATGGTGAATTCTTATTTGTTGAGCTGGTAAGAAAGTCTGTTTGGTTTCCCAAACACAGCAGTACCATACAGACAGATGCTTTTAGCTCATAAGCTGCCTTCAGGACACTGTTTCTGATGAGAACTGATTTGCATACCACCAAGTCTATGCTTAGAGTCTGCTAGTAGCTGATTTTGATCAGGGTGCCAATGGGCAAGAATCAGCATAACAGAAAAGAATCGCTACAAAAAATAAAGCAAATCAGAAACCATTTTCAGAAGTTCCTTTTTGGTAAGGTCAATGAAGGTATCTTTTCATTAGAAAGAGATTTGAGCCTAATCATCAAAAAATTCAAAATCTGCCTCACTTTTTTCTCTAGTAGGGCTGACTGAGGTCTTTGTGGCAAAGCAGATTTCTGCTGAAAAACACCCCTGTTTTATGAAAACATATTAGTGTTTTCAACACCTGCCAGCTTGGGTGGCTGCCTGCAGGGGTGCCAGAAGTTCAAGCGGTGGCAGCTCAGCTCCGTGTCAGCCCTCCCGTATGAATGCAAAGCACACAGCTCCCAAATCAGTTTCGCCAATGTTACTCAGTTGTGAAGACCCGTAAAACAGAAAGAATAACTTCAGTCACTATTCCAGGGGTCTCTGAGAGCATTTGCATTGATAGCTTTGTGCTTTGGTGTTATCTAAAATGAAGCACATAGCAACTTCTGCTCTGCAGTAAATCAGGAAGTTGGGTTTTAAAATTTGCAAGAAAACCTTCCTCCAAGCTGAAGACCATCTATTGTGGCACACATTCCAGATGTAGACTACCTTTCAATTTGTAGAAAAAAACTCAATACTCCTTACCAAATCATATAGTTACTCATCATGGCAAAAGCTATGGAGTTTAAGTTGTAACTGTGATTTACGAATGAAATTCCAATTTGTCCTACAGTTAGTAATTACAATTGTGGTGTATTTGGGTATCGGGGCTGTGCCTGTGTGCACGCTTAGTGGTGAGTTCCCTGGGTGGCCCAGGAACTCCTGAGCTAGTGTCTGCACAGATGAGATATGGGGCTAGTTGGGAACAATGGACCAACTTGAGGAGAAGCTGCCTTCCAGCTTCACAAAAAAGTGCCTCACTAATTATTTCTGGAGCTGCCCAAGTGGGACATTCAGACAGTCACAGTGATGCCTGGAGGCAGCTCTTGCTGGGCCAAGAGCAATAGACAGACACTACTCATATGCTTCAAAGTGCTGATTAACATATTGGGTGGACAATCTTGCCAGACCAGGTAAAAGAATTAACTAGAATAATAGTTTGGGGAGTTCTATCAGTTTAAGCTGAAGATGTCATACAAGGACACTCGTAACAGAGTCTTGCATTGCCATGCTGTTCTGGAGATTTGACTCCTCATGTGAGCTTTACCTTATGCAAAGATTCTAATAAGTTGATGTTACAGGTTTCCTGTGGTGGTGGTTTTTTTTAATAAACACACTCTCTTTTAGGTGTCTGTGCCACACCATTTCTCAAAATGTCAGAGATGTAGAAAAGCAAGGCTGAGTGAGGAGAGACTTTAAAATTCAATCCTTTATCAACAATTTACATCAGGACCCTAAAATGACAGCCAAGAATTTTGTCTACTGAAAAATTTGGAGGATGTTCACAACCTTGTCCTTGTCTCCTCTGCAAGACTTTTCCCAGCCAATAATGAGAAAAAGAACGAGCACATTTTTCTGTTTTCCTGCTCCCATATTTTCTTTTCTTAGATTTTGACAGCAGAGACTTAACTCATGAATGCAAAATATTCTCTGTTTATGGCACTAATTTTGTTATTGCAACAAACATATTTCCAAGGAAACAATATCACAGGTGGTGAAATTGATAAATTGTGCCAAAGGCTAAGGCCTTGTCTCTACTAATAAAAATAAAAATACTAATCTACACCGAGTTTTCACTCCTTCTACAACCAAAAAATCTGCACCAGTGAGGAATCATAGTTATGAGGTTTGCTAGTGCAGATGCAGCATATTGAAAAGAACCAACACAGTCTCTTTGTTTTCCAGGTTAGTTTGCTACCAGTGTCTGTACTAGGAGCCCATAAGTCTGGAACCTAAACTTATAAAGTATGAAGCCCCCTCTACTTCAACAAATTTTACATGAGTCTGACAGCATGAATAACCTGACTGGCAAAAGAAGAAAATAAGCAGTAGAAGTACCCTCACAAAGACCTGGATCACCATTGTCTTACAGTGCTCAACCAAGGGAAATTTTAACATTGAGCTTAATGTGAACTGAAGTTCATATACTTCTGCTTAAACACAGATCAGGATTTCTGACAGACAAATGCCACTGAAGAGCTGACAATCTAATTAATAGAAATAACTATCTTCCCCACTATAAAAATGCTCTGTCTTTTAATAGTTCATCTGTGTGGAAACAAATATGACAGCATATGTTTTCTGAAATCCCAAAAGAAAAGTCACAGATACCTTATTTCAGGTTGTGCAATGATTTTTTTCCACTGGCTATATATGCCTAAAAATAATTATAATGTCATGAAATTGAAACTGAGCCATTCTTTAGACATTTTACTTCTTCACAGAAGTAATGCAAAAACCCATCTTATTTCATAACACAGTCATCCTGAAACATACAAAAATTTTCTTACCCCAAATATATGCAAATATACAGAGTACAGCTAGGAGCCTAAGTACTTACAGGGCAAAGTGGTGCTGTACAAGTGCCCACATACTCATTTATTCTGACTACCTCTAGCAATGAAGGAGTTGCCTCTGGGCTACTACTCCACATTACAGTCTGATAGATGCTTTTGGCCTCACCTCTCACAGAACCACAAGGCAAAGTTGAAAGTCATTTGCCTGCAAAAGAGCTACTGTGCTCCTGCCCAGGGAAGAAGGGGAAAAAGAAACTGACTGTGACAGAGACTCAGCCTGGTGATTGCCCTGTTCCTGGAATATATTTCTTTTTATTCAGCCAAGAGTGAAAATTGCAATTCTACTCATAAAAACTCATCTCTCCAAAAGTTTCATGTTGCAGAGTAAGAGGAAAACAAATTGAAATGACCAATGCCTTTTCTGAGGTCTGATCTCACGATGTGCTCTGTGTCTTCAGAGCACCTGTGAACATAATGGGAATCATGGGAATGAGTGTATGCGGTACAAGGAAAAAATCCAAACTCTGCCAAAAAATCCAAAATCTGCAACGTAAGGCAAAAATGCAGTATCTTCGTACTGCATTTGATAGACCACAATGGGAAGTTAATCTAGTGGCTGCCCATAGGCACTACTACAAAACAAAAACACTACTCCGCTACTACTACAGAAATGTTTAAGAACAAAAGACACAGAAGAGTTTTCTGTGTAGCTGAAATTCTGAAGACAGTTTTCAGTTTGGTTCTAATTGTATATGTGGTTAATGTATACTTAATTAATTTCAAAATGGTCACTCCAGTATTATGGTAGGGATTAAGATGACATTTTTTCCTGTAATGCATCACGTGACTTCCTGGGACTGTCAAATAATTTTTCGCCATCAGATTATCAGAGACTGGAAATGAAGCAGAGCTTTGAGGGTTGATGCTCTGATGTGGGTTCAGTGAATGCACCATTTTATCTAGCTGGAGTGTCTAGCTCCTTGGCTCAGAATAGTGCTATCACTGGGTTTTCTTCCAATTCATACTGGCAAGAACCTAAGATTTTGGGAGAGGGAGCGGGAATTTCTTAGCTTAATTTTCCATTCTTTTTTTTTCTTTTTACAAGATAGTTTACCTACTAAGTTACCTACCCGTTAAACAGAATACATTGATCTCTATTCTCTACCTACATCATAAAGTTTTGCTTTTGAGGACTTAATAACCTGTTTAATTCAGGTCTTTGCTTCACCTCCTCATAACCAGAAACAGCTCTTGGAAGAATTCAGTGAAAGTCTCCGGAGGTTTATCAAATATTTCTCAATCTATAACTCTACCCTTTAATATATTCACAAGATTATTCATCCAAGTGTTTTCCACTTCCACCCAATGTTTTAGCTTTTTGCACAAGAATAAGGTTAGTGACAGTTGTACTAATTACATGACAGAAATGCACGCTGAGTAAAATGATTGAAATAATTATTTCAAATATCTTATTTAAATGACTCTGTACTATGTTAAAACTGTGGGAGAGAGAATAACAGTTCCTTACTAGTAAGAGTTTTGATAATGTTGCAATGTAGTAAAAATCCTAGGAATGATCAGCAGAAAAAACATTATCCTTCCTCCTTTTGCTATTGCCTTTGCTTTTTTCTTTCAGTTTTGGAGATAATTTCTGAATTGCAATGTAATTCTTGCTTTAAATTTATTTTTTAAAAAGCTGACAGCACATATTTCAAATGCAGAAAATAATTTGTTGGTATTTTCATTAAAATAAGTGACAATGCTGCAGATCTTACTTTAAAATATAGATGCACACTAGTAATTAAAAAATAATAAGCAAATAAAAAGCACAGCAGAACACTTCAATTACTGATAGTAATCATAGTATGATCTTGTCCTACCAAGTGTGTCTCCAGGTACAGTTTAAGGCTGTCTGTCTCTGCTTTAGGAGGAGTCCAATTCTCTGTTGTTTCCATAGCTTCATTTAACCAATGAATGAATTCATCCAGCTTGCTTACAAACCCCTTACCAGAAAAGAAAAAAGAAAGAACAAGAAAAGCATATTTGTTAATAAAATGGCAACCTGAAAAATGTATGCTCAAGTTGATTTTTTTTTTAAGCCAGGACAGTATTGTACAGTAAAATTTTGCCTTTTACAAGCATGCAAAGCAAAAAACAATTAGCAAGTAGCCTTCTAGTAAATGAGGAGCAGAACGGCATTTCTCGGGATAAGCTAAGGTGACGTTTTGGGACAGGACAATGTGAGATCCATATGACTGTAACGAAATGGAGAAAACAGCAAAGTTTTAGAAGATATGAAGGGGATATATAAAAACCTGCACATAGATTACAATGAAAATTGAGCTGAAGACCTTGCACTGGGCAGCCTGGGTGTAGCATGAGCACTGTTGGTTAAGAAAAGTGCTGAAAAAAGCTGCATTAACAAGGTATACGTCAGTAGACTGAGGGAAGAAACTACTTGTCAGAACTTGGGTCTTGTGATTCCTGTTTTGGTTCATAGCATGAGACTCAGAGAGAAGAAATCAAACAGGAGGTGAGGCAGAATATATAGCATTTAATATAAATATTGCTGATTGCATATGAGCCACACAGATGGTGCTCCTGAGAAGACAGGAGCTCCTGCTTCTCAGGAGCACCATTTATTTCAAGATTAGTACCAATTATATTGTCTGATTAAAAATAGTGCCCTGAATTTACATGATTGGATGATACTATAGGCACATACTGAGTACAGATAATTTTACCGAAGTCTTATCCACCACAAAGCAAGAGAGTAAATGGAATAAACTGACCGTGATGTTTATAAGCACCCTGCAAATTAACTCTGAAGAAATGTCCATCTATTACAAGCATAGCAAGACTAGATTAAGTTAGATCTAATACTGACTATATTACTAGTTATTAACTATGAATTTCACAGCACAGTGAGAATTTTAATTTCCAGTTGGACAGCAACTCGGTATACACACTCAGTATCTCACTCTCACCGCTTTATTTATGGAATGATTTCTGGTAATTATTAGTCCATTCAAAAAGCTAAAAGCAAGCTAAACATAAAACTCATAAAGATTCCCGAGTGACTCAGGAGCCCAAATCCGCTTCTCCAAAGTGGCACATGAAATTGGAATTCTAAATGAGTCAGAAACAGAAGTTTGAGCCGTTGGCGCACAGCTGCATTACGCAAACAAGTACAGTGGTAATAACCCAGAGCAAGCAGAGCCACACTTCCTTCAAAATTCATGGTAGCAGAGTCATTTTGGCCCAACGCTGAGCCAGGAAGCAGTGTCCAGCAATCAACTCCTGGCTTCCAGCTGAAGTGTCAGTGCTTCTGAACCAAAGCTAGCCTCTGGCAGGACGCTCCAGTGCATACTGCAAGGCATAACTGCACTCACTGAGGCACTCTGAAGACTTTGTTTTAATTATTATTATTTTTTACATGAGTCCCTACGAGTCCTCAGGATGAGAAGGAGGCTATTGCCATCTCTATTAATGGAATTTAGTGTATCTCAAAGCATTTTAAGAAGAAAACTGTTATTCTGTGGGTTTCGTTGCAGGCTGTTTATCAGGACATTCCAGAATGGGGGAAGGAACACATGAAAAACAAGCCAGTGGATATGGTGACTGAGATGACGTGCATCAACTCTGGGGCAAGCAATGAATGTAGCTGCATCTTCTCTCTCCCGTAGCAGGTCACGCCACAAGGGCTATGTCCCCCATGTCAAACCATGAGACAGAGGGGGGACAAGATGTTCCCCTGGCTCCGTTGCTTGCTTTCTTCCAGTTCGCAGGGGAGAATTAAGAGATGCCAGACTGGCAAAGGAGTGGGAGACGTGAGCTGAGGGGGAGAGGAGCAGGAGGAGTAAAGTCCTTCTAGTCCCTCCAATAAATCTCTGCCTGCATTTTAGCAATGTGCTGTCCTTGAGAGACAAGGTGATATGGTAAGCACAAAAAAATGAAGAAAGGCTCTCTCTTGTATATGTGTCATGTATTTTACGGAGACAGACACGTATAACATCTGCCTGCGGTACCTCGATGTCTGTATGCCTTCAAAAGGGTGCTCAGAAACATTGCAGGCTTGCACCAGTATAAAAAGCAACTACTAGCAACCAAGTTCCTTCTGCCCTCTCACAAAATGTGCCCGTGTTTTAATGCCTGCTACTTGATACTGGTGCTTACAAACCCCCAAGCAGCAGGCTCCAGCAGCCTGGCGTGTATCCCCTCGCCGCAGAGCGGAGATGGGCTGCAGGCCTGAGCAGGCCCCAGTGGGGCGCAGGGAATGCCTGGGGGCTAGTTTGACAAAAAAGTATAGGTACATTCTCCTACAGAACCACGATAAGCCAAGTTACCTGAGAAAAAGGAGGTAAGGCTGCAAGCACCAGTGCCGCCTGGTGCGTTAGGATTGCGACGGGGGACATGGTGCCCGAGGGGAGCCCCACAGCAGAGGGGAGCCCCCGCCGGCAGATGGGAGCCCCCGCCAGCGCCGGCAGGTTTTCTTCCGTCAGGCAGCACAAATCATAGTAATCCTACTATTTTCAATGACGGCAATAAAATTTTATTGAAACCGTTGAAAAGAGCACATCTGCAGAAACCGAAAAAAGCGGAGGGACGGGAAAGGAAGGCAAAGGAACGCAAAGGAAGGCCGTGCAGCGCGGGG
>NW_010519656.1:0-40614 GCF_000687285.1 Phaethon lepturus
GGACTAGGCGACCTTTAAAGCTCCCTTCCAAACCAAACTATTCTGTGATTTTATTATAATAGCAGTCCCTAGGCACTCAGCCTGTTTAGCAGTTGTTCCGTGCTGCAGCAGACTCTCTGGCCACATCAGTCTCCCTGCTATTCAGTCCGTATTTATGGCCACTCCAGTAAATGGCTCCCCAGCCACTCATCTTACTCGCTGTGTATCCCAGCTTGATACTGGTTAGCGATCATGCACTGGCATACATACCCACACAACAGACACACACTCTGGTCTCTCCAGCCTCTGGCACCGCAGACACACAGGCCTTCTGACCCCTGTTCCCATGGTAGTTGCCAGAACTCATACACCCATATACGCACATGCACACAGCTAGAGCCCTTCACCCAGGAAAACAGCTAGAAATGGCATCTAACAAGAAAATAGGACAGACTATGTTGATCAGGTACAAAGCACAGCCAGACCAAGGTACTTCCCAGCCACCTATTTACATGTGACCAATCCTTTTTATGCCTTTTTTCCGTTGTCCCATGTTGTTCCTCCCCAAAACGCCTTGGCCTTTCCTGCCTGTGATGCCTCCAAGGGTGACATGTGGACACTGTTGCTGAGGGTCTCCTGGGTCAACCCTAACAGGAGCTGGGGCTCGTGTCTCTTATGGGGTTATTTGGGATCCCCCACTTGTCACCATGCCTCTTTGCTCATTTTTGTGTGGCAGGATGAGCCATAAATCACACAAACACACTTTTTAAACTTAAAAATGCAGGTTTATGACTATAATGATGGTTTGCCCCAGTCCAAACTAAGATACTGAATAATTTTATAATTGTCTTAACAGGACTTATCAAGCTGCCTGGCTCTCCAAGCAGTGTTTAATAAAGCTGTTATCTTCTAGCTCTAGCCACTCTGGGTAGGAGTTGTAAATCATCTGGAAATGCTCTTTACCTAAATCCAGTGTAATATATTGAATTGCATATAGAAACACACTTGTGCATGTCTGTGCTAATCTCCTTCAATAAACAGCTGTGCATTACATATTAATGGAGGGAATAGTACTATCTCAGTTACAGGTTCAGAAGGGAGAAAAGGCCGAAAATTTTATTGAGTTGTCTTTGCAAATCAGAAATACACTGTGGGGGGTCTCTGTCCACTCTTATCTTCTGTAAAAAAGTGGAGATGATGTACTATCCCAGATATGCATTAACAACTGAGGTAGCAAGTATACATATATTCCATTTAATTCATCAACTTCTTTCCAACAGAATATAATTCAGGAGGATGGATGTCCTGTCCTAGTCAAATGAAATATCATTTACAAAGCTTCTTATGTATCCTATCTCAAGGGACAGGGCTGTTATAAAGAGAGGCCTGCCACTGATTAAGCTTTAGAATATTTCAGTACCAAGACAAATTAATTTCATATATAATTTGCATTACCAAGACTCAGAGAAAATCCAGAGTCTTGTGTAGCTTCGCTAGTACCCAATGCAAACAAATTTTAAAAAATTCATTTAATTTTGTGATTATTCCTTAACAGGAAAAAAAAAAAAAAAAGGTTCATATGAAAGCAAAAGAGGCCATCAGTGTCTTGTTTCGATACCTTGGACAATCCATGCATATCCACACATCTCATACTATAAAGTATCAGGAAAGATTTAAGTCAATAGCACCGCACAATATAGATGATACCTAAACCAGAGAATGTAATCCTTACTCCACTGACATCTGCAGGGAAACTCAGCTAGCTCCAGAAGAGCTGAGACTTCACCCAAAGTATTAAAGAGCAACAGAAGCTCTTCAGTGCAGCACTTTGAAAAGTAACATATGCATGTCCTCACTACACTGTTGTACCCTCTGCTACCTTTTTTTAAAACAGGTCCCACTTACAAAGAGTACAAGAAGGGAACAGAGAGGAAGTAGTGCCCAAATGTTTCATGAGCTCCTGAAATGGTTTCAGATGATTACTACCATTCACAAATGCTTTTAGAGAAAGTTAATGAAAAGGCAATGTGACAATCATTGCTTGCTCACGTTAAAAAAATAAAAATCCTTTCTGCACAGTCTGTCGTTTAAGGAAATATTCTTGGTTTGTATAAATTGCCACAAATGCTGATTAAGCTATACTGTTTATTCTCTCTCATTTTTGCTTAGGCAACTTTGAGGAGAGAAAAAAAACCAGAAATCAGTTTTCCCTGATTTTCTGAGTCCTACACAACAACTTTTCTCAAAGACTCATTTTATATTCTTTTTTTAACAATGGTGGCACCCTTATTTTGTCAGAATCATCATGCTGACAATCTATACCCTAAAGAATAATGAAACCAAACACCAAAAGCCAGCACAATGACAGTTAAAGTTTTGCTACCCAAACAAGTGCCATAATTTTATAAAATAATTAGAATAGTTACTGATCTCCAAAGGCTGGGTTTGATCAAAATTCCTTACAGTATAAATATCACAGAAACCAACACATATATACTAGGGCCAAAATTTGACACCTATGAAAGACATGTTCCATGTCCAGGCAATCCCAATGAGTGAGGCAAATTTCAGCTGAACTAATATTTGCTTATACATAAGGAAAAGTTTCAAATGCAGAACATCAACAAAGCAAGTTGGGGAAGACAATCATACATTACACTATGCAGTTTCACACAGGAGGCATCACTGGCTACATCACCAACAAGTTGAGAAAATTAAACAGGCAGAATGAAGAACTGTGGATTTATGTACATCCTACAAATTTTACCATGGAATAAGTTGTATGACACACTAGGAGAGCTTTGTATTAAGTAAAATTTTTCAAAGAAATTATTGCCTTGGACTTAGAAAAAGATTGGACACGTGTATCAGGAAAACAATGCCTGCATCTACACTAATGAATTAAATTATGACAAGGCTACTTCTATACACAGAAGTATAGAAGTCACTATAAGTCTTGGTCACTTAAGTTAAGAGTTCCTACCATTGTTTTGGCCCACACTCTCCCAATGCCTAGGTCTGTTTAGGGAATTATCACACATTTGCAGGCACTTTGTGTGTGAATGTATCCATGATAATAAGCATAGGCATGGGCCATTATGTGTCAATTTATCTCAGAAAAGAGCCTCTGACATATTTTCTTTAATAACATAGTCATAGACGCTATAATTCTTACTTTGTTCTTTATTTTCATACACGGTTCATCAGGGAGCAATCATATGATCCGGTTGTGTGGGTGTCTGCCTGTTACATCCTACAGTTTTCAGCAAAATTCAAATTAATTATCTGAATGGTAAGTAAATCCCTACAAGTTTAATAGAAACAGACAAATGAGTAGAGAAGTAAGACCTAAAAGTGCCGCCTTTTATGGAAAGGTAGCAATACGAATTTACCCTTCACTGACACTGGAGAATCTGCATTACAGATCAACTTTGAGAAACAAACCATAAAAAATTTGGCTCAATTTGCATTTCTGCTTACTGAAAGGTTCATTGATTATTTGTTCCAGTATCTTTGCAAGGAACGGATTTAGACTGTTCAATTTTTAATTCCCTGTTTCATTCTCTCCCTCTACCCTTACCACCTCCAGGCATTTCCCTCTCTCATGCTGTTTGGGATTATTTCCAAATCAAGACATTCTTTGAGATTCTAAGGGTATGGTATTTTAGGGAGCTATAGGTAAATAACAGCCCTTGGGTAGACAGTCCTGTGGTAATTTAAGGGAAATTATGAATATATTTGAGTGGTGGTGTGTTCTTAAGATGAATGGCACTAATAGTCCCTGTACTGTTCTGAGCACATGAGCTCAAATCTGACAGTCTGGGATTCTGTCTGTGTTCATATATGATTTTTTTTGGACTCTTCCCTCCATACTCAAGGTCTATGAGTGATGTAATGCTTAATCACATATAGCATGGAAAAAGAGGGTTAGACAAGATAGCAAGAGGCAATCTACTTAATTTTCCTGTTCTGACTTTGCCTGTGTTGATACTGAAAGACATTCATCTGATCTATTCTTAGAGATCTTTGCAGCAGAGAATGTACAACTTGCTGTTCACCTTTCTATAACCTGTGCTGAGTAACTTCTAAAACGCTTTTTAAAGTGAATATCCACATAGCACTGTGTATTCTGGAGATTCTCACACTTTCAGTACTTCAATTATTAGCTCCTCAGAAATGACCTATTAATTTTAATATATTCTGTCTGTTGGGAAAAAAGTATATCTTTTAATATTACTAATACAAGGACAGCTATTATATTGTTGTAAGTCCTGAGTAACTCTTGTAAGTTTACAATTGTGGAACTGATATCACCATTTACAAAGGTATAAATGAGATCCTGAATGCTTAATTCCTTTGTGTGCAGCTATTTGAACGCATGTTAAAAAAACCTGTCGAGAAGTTTTCATAATTGCTATCAAAGTGCTGTTTTTCATTGCATTTACCTCACTTTGGCTATTTACTATGGACATCTTATCTACGGGTCCTTAAATTTAGAAAAGAAATTAGAAATGTAGATATAAAGCTGCACAGCGCTCACATTTTGGGGAAAAAATACATTCAACCTACATTTGCAAGTGCTGAGACAGTTGTCAAAGCCCAACAGGTGTACTGATCTTCAAGGATTCATAGGATTTAAATTACTTGCTCTGGGGGAAACCAAATGTGCAGGAGACCCCCCAGGGTCCCACTGTCTAATTAAAGGGAGCTTTCTTCTTGATCACCCTCATGTAAATATATAACAAGCCATCAGACTAGAATCATTCTGTTTACACATTATCTGCCAGTCAGGAAGATCAATGATGAGAGCAAACACTTTATGTTTATTTGCTGAATACATTGCAGATCATCTAAAAGATTTCTTTATGAAGAGTTGGATCTCCATATGCAGGCTGGGAAGCCTGGAGCAATTCTGAATTCTCTTAAGATATAATTTTCAACAGGGAGATAGATGCTCAAGTTAAAAAGCTCTAGGAAACTTAATTTTTGGACATAATAAACTATTTTATTCTGCATGTAGAATTCTTATTGTTGTAGTCATGATTCTTTCCAGAACTGGAGATAGCATAAACAGTGTTCTTTTATGGACAACCATACATATAATAAAGACTTTATCTTTAGCACTATATTTTTAAACATGATGCTATTAGCATCAGCCATTGAACTAAGTGAAAGCAGACCACTCTCCAGTATAATAATGAGATAAAGCAAAATGAATTTCCAGTGGCAGGGTAGTAGGATCTGTTCTGAAACAGCACTGCAGTGAAAAAATGACATTAATCTCGTAAGTCACCAGAACTGCATATATTGGCATATTTGCCTATGTTTGAAAATAATATCTTTAAACCATTTATAAAAGAAATAAAAGGCTTTTGCAATAGATCAGGAAGATAATAGTTCTAGTGAGAATTTTATAAGTGTTCATATCACAGTTCTTATTTTGGGGGACTTGCTGTACATAGAGCTACAAACAGCAAATATTCATTTGCTTTTGATTGCTTCTCCAACTGCCTTCCTATTTCACTTTATTAGTTTAACTTTATTTCTGATTTTATCATCATCATCAGACTTCAAGCTGATACTTCATGATACTCTTCTTTGCTTTTTATATTCCTTTTTTCATATAAACATGAGTTTTTGCTTTCCCAGAACAGCCAAAAGTTTTTCAAAGACGTGGAAATCCAAGAACAAGTGAGGCATCTTTTGAAGAAGTTACAAAGGGTTATATGAAGTATGAATGATACTAATTAGATCCTGTAACTTTAAAACAGTTTGAAAATTTGTGAACTTCTAAAGGCAAGATAATCTCCTTTCTTCCTAGTTTGCCTTTTAACCTTCAGTGATTTCTCTTTATTCTCTGTCTGTAACTAAAGAAGTAAGCCCAGATGAATATACACAGTATTTAGCATTTTTATTGGGGAGAACTGCCAGGTCTTTGATGTACGCTATTGTTAAATTCTTTGCTTTGGTATTAGAAAATGTGATTCTTACACCAAACTTCTACTCTTCTTCCGTACGTCGTGCTTTGTGTTAGCGGAGAGGCTCAGCTAAAACAGAGGACTATTTCGTTGGTGAGGAAATTTCCTTAAAGGGTATAAGCATTTACTTTTTTATCATCAAATAAAACAGGAAGTACACTTACACATTTTTATGTGCACAGATGTTTTAAAAGGTAGCAAGAAGGTCCCTGGGAACTGCTGACCACTCAGCCTCACCTCTGTGCCTGAGAAGGTCAAGGAACAGATCCTCCTAGAAGCTATGCTAAGGCACGTGGAGGACAGGGAGGTGATTTGAGACAGCCAGCAGGGCTTCATGAAGGACAAGTCCTGCCTGTGGCCAGTCAAGGGACATCTTCAAATAGATCAGGTTCCTCAGGGCCTCAGCCAACCTGACCTTGAATGTTTCCAGCAATGGGACATCTACCATCTCTCTGGGCAACCTGTGCCAGTGTCTCACCACCCACATTGTGAAAATGGGCAACTCCAACATAGTGGCCTTCTATAATGGAGTGACTACGTCAGTGGACAAGGGAAGAGCTACAGATGTTGACTATCTGGACTTCTGTAAGGCCTTTGACATGGTCCTCCGCATCATCCTTCTCTCTAAATTGGAGAGAGAGATGGATTTAATGGGTGGACGGTTGGGTGGATGAAGGGTTGTTTGGATGGTTGCATCCAGACGACAGTGGTCAATGTGTCAATGTCCAGATGGAGATCGGTGATAGCAGTGTTCCCCAGGGGGTCTGTATTGGGACCAGGACTCTTTAATACCTTCATCAATGACAGACAGTGGGATCAAGTGCACCCTCAGCAAGTTTGCAGATGACACCAAGCTGAGTGGTGCAGTTGGCACACCTGAGGGACAGGATGCCTCCAGAGGGACCTGGACATGCTTGAGGAATGGGTCCATTTTAACCTCATGAGGTTCAACAAGGCCAAGAGCTCGGTCCTGCACATGGGTCAGGGTGATCCCTGATATCAGTACAGTATGGGGGACGAAGGGATTGAGAACAGCCCTACTGAGAAGGACTTGGAGGCACTGGTGGATGACAAACTGAATGTGAGCTGGCAATGTGCACTCGCGGCCCAGAAGGCCAACTGTCTCCTGGGCTGCATCCAAAGAAGTGTGGCCAGCAGGTCGAGGGAGGTGATTCTACTCTTTTACTCTGTTCTGGTGAGACCCCACGTGGAGTCCTGCATCCATCTCTGAAGCCCTCAGCACAGGAAAGGCATGGACCTGTTGGAGCGCGTCCAGAGGAGGCCCACCAAAATGATCAGGGGGATGGAACACTTCTCCGATGAAGAACAGCTGAACGAGTTGGGGTTGTTCAGCCTGGAGAAGAGGAGGCTCTGGGGAGACCTTATTGCAGCCTTCAAGTACTGAAGGAGTGCCTAAAAGAAAGATGGGGACAGACATTTTAGCAGGCCATGTTGCAATAGGACAAGGGGTAATGGCTTTAAACTAAAAGAAAGTAAGTTTAGACTAGGTAAAAGGAAGAAATTTTTCACAGTGTGGGTGGTGAGAGGCTGGTACAGGTTGCCCAGAGAGGTGGTACATGTCCCACCACTGGAAACATTCAAGGTCAGGTTGGTTGCGGCCCTGAGGAACCTGATGTAGTTGAAGATGTCCCTGCTCATTGCAGGTGGGTTGGACTAGGCGACCTTTAAAGCTCCCTTCCAACCCAAACTATTCTAAACCACTTCAAATTTATCTGTAACTCACAACATGTGAGCTCAAGTACCTTCCAAAGTGTTTCTACTTCATGCTGCAGTTAGAAGTGGATGAACAGCAAAAGAAAAAGTGGCAGTACCACAGTATTTATCATACTATATCTGAGCTGATAAAACTTGCTGAAATGATGAACAGCCTTCATACAATATCACACAGGCTTATTTTTTCCATCGGAAATTATGTCTGGGTGCATCTGCTAACCATGCATAATGCAAATCATACTACTTGGAAGTCAATGCACAAGGTATCCTTGATATTTCTCTGAATTTCAGTAACAAAGTCTTGTACCATACCATTCATTTCCTGGCTCTCTTACCTCTAGTGCCTCTCTCAGTTGTGCCTCTTTTGGTCACTTCTTACTGCTGTGACGTGTTGAGCCAAATTTAACTCACTCTCTTAGCTCACCTGTTTTGACTGGGGATCTTCTTTTCATATCACCTACATATCTGATTGATCGGGTCAAAGTATCATCTTTTTGCCTTTAGCATTACAGTTCTCATTTGCTGGTCTGAAGGAGTGTCATGGTTTAACCCCAGCCAGCAACTAAGCGCCACACAGCCACTCGCTTACTTCCCCCGTGGTGGGATGGGGGAGAGAATCAGAAGAGTAAAAGTGAGAAAACTTGTGGGTTGAGATGAAGACAGTTTAATAGGTAAAGCAAAAGCCACGCACACAAGCAAAGCAAAATAAGAAATTCGTTCACTACTTCCCACGGGCAGGCAGGTGTTCAGCCATCGCCAGGAAAGCAGGGCTCCAGCACATGTAATGGTGTCTTGGGAAGACAAACACTATAACTCTGAATGTCCTCACGTTCCTTCTTCCTTCCCCAGCATTATATGCTGCACATGACATCATACAGTATGGAATATCCCTTCGGTCAGTTGGTTCAGTTGTCCTGGCTGTGTCCCCTCCCAACTTCTTGTGCATGCCCAGCCTCCTCGCTGGTGGGGTGGTGTGAGAAGCAGAAATGACCTTGGATCTGTGTAAGTACTACTCAACAATAACTAAAATATCCCTGTGTTATCAACACTGTTTTAGCACAAATTCAATAGCTTCTATGAAGTATATTAACTCTACCCCAGCCAAAACCAGCACAAGGAGTCTTCTGAAATCCTTATTTTCCTAGCACCCTCCTCATGCATGAATAGTACTGGAGAAAGCTTTACCTCTTCAAATGATTCCTCAGAGCATTGAGCTGTGCTGAGTCCTGTGAACTTCTGATTAACCTTCCCTTCAGATGTTCATTTTACTGTATTCTTTTCATACCTCGATATTGAATCTGATCTTCTGTGCTTACAGATTTGATTTAAGAAAGCTTGATTTTACAACATGAACCCCATAAAGGTCAACATTTAACAACATTATTGATTTATACCAAAGGTTTTCATTCATTTTCTTGAGTAACTTACACAGGCTAGCAAAAGTCACAGCAAATATTCCTGTTTTTCTTATTCACTACTTCTTTTGTGTGTAGTTAGCAAGATACCCTGGCATGATTGCTACATCAGTCTCAAGTGAGCCACACGTGCCATCTGCTTGTACCTGTGCTAGCAATACCAAAAGGGACACTGGGCTATTCCACCTTTTCACATTCATGATGAAGGTGAACATGATGGGGGGAATGAAACAGAGACCCTGCTTAAGAGACCCAGCCTAAGTTCAGCTTAGAAAATACTCACAAAAAGGCTGGCATTTGTCTACCTTTCCTGAACTGTGATGCAGTTTTAAGACCTAACAAGAGCCAGTCAGCAACACGATAAAAAAAAACATGTCCTGAAGCAACCTTGAAATAAAGTTCAATAATTTGGAGTGTTGAGAATGAAACAGGAAAAGTAGTTGAAAACTGTCATTAAACCATAAAACAATTGACACTAGGCTTAGAACATCTAATTATGCGTGATTATATCCCAAATAACAAAAATTAATTTCACATGTCATGCTACTGTGTTTAAGTCAGTTACTGACTGCTAGGTATGAGGAACTGATTTAATGCATACAGACCATTCCACAGCTGTTTATTTAAGAGTTTCTTGTATCCTCTTGCTACCAGCTACTGTCAGACAGAATATTGTCTGTGGATCAGATCCACTAGGGCGATTCTTACGGGCCTAATTTAACAAACATTGATTTATACATGCGTTGTATGTATATTTACAGAGCCTGGGCTTAAACATTTATTTTGAAGTTTTACAATATCTTTCCTATAGAGGAAAGTGAGGAATAATGAATAATGGCATGGAGCATGAAACTTTTAATTGACAACTCCAATCTAACTAATTACAACTTTTCTTCATCTACTTTCAGAAGTCTGTGAGGATAAAAAATCAACTTTGAGCTCACACAGTTGATTGCAGAAATGGAAGATACACGTCTAAGGAACTCATTGGAATGACATCTCATTGTGAGCCAAGCACAGAGGACAGTCTCTGACCCAGAGAGAAATATACGCTACAGATGCTGGAGAAAATATGACTGCAAGTTATTTAGTATTATTATTTAATTAAAATTCCTGCCAACAGACTGCTAATCTTCCTTGAATAAATTTGTCGAATATTCATATTACTAGAGGGGATTAATTATACACTATACAAGCTGCCTCTATAAAACACTATTACAGACTTTCTTTATTCAGATAGCTTCCAGCTCCCTATTATGGTGCAAAAGCATGTATAAAAGGATCCCAATTATACAGCTGTCACAGCTATAGGAATAATTGCCTTTTTTCCCTATGCTGATGTCCCAACTAGGGGCACAGAGATGGGAGAAACACTCTATGGCATGCCTTGGGGCCACCAATGTGGTCAGCGTTTATGATGGTCACTTCCAGCTCTTGAAGACAGGCTTCCTTCCTAAAGAAGCTACACCTGTGCAACCCTGGGTATCTGTAAGGCAGGATGTGACTGGTTTTGCACTTAGCCTCAAGAATAAGGTGAGGTTTGACATTCACTGGTCCAGCTATAGTCTCTGACAGGTCCCTTGGTTACCTGCGTTTTGAATCTATGACGTAACTTTCACAGAAATTGTGCTATAGGATCTTGAGTTTCAGTAACTGTTATCACAGAATCACAGAATCACAGAACGGTAGGGATTGGAAGGGACCTCTGAAGACCACCCGGTCCAACCCCCCTGCCAAGGCAGGATGACCTAGGGCAGGCTGCACAGGAACGTGTCCAGTTGGGTTTTGAAGGTCTCCGGAGAAGGAGACTCCACAACCTCTCTAGGCAGCCTGTGCCAGTGCTCCATCACCCTCACAGTAAAGAAGTTACTGTGTAACCCTCACAGTTAGAGAAGATCTAAATAAAGTTGTGATTCTTTGGGAAAGTAGAGTCAAGATATGTATATTTTGTGTACGTACAAACAAAATAAAATACAATCCTTATCTGTATATATTTTCCTGTCAAAGGTGAAGGATAAGTTTGTTTTCTATAGTTCATAGAATTTTTTTTGGTATGTGACTAGAAGTATGCATAATCACATGATCTCTGATTTTAAACTACCTGAAGGATCTGTTATACTATTTCGGTATTAATTACAGCATTTCAATGAACTTTGTTATTGAAGCACAAAAAGCTGATATAATTTTGTGTTATTGACCTGGTCATTTTATTGCTGGTTTTAATCATTGTCAGCATGACTGCCTTTATGACTTTCAATGCAGGGAATATACTGCTGCAGTAGACCAGGAGTCAGAGTGCACATCTGAGCACAGCTAGAACATTGTCTAATGTTTTGGGCAGCAGTGCATAAATCTTAGTAAAACTGAACATTCAGAATTATCCCTCTCTCTTAAATAAGTGCTTACATACGTTTGTATATTAAAAACACATAAATGTATAAACACATATTTGTATATATGTATACTTACATATGCATAAACCACACACATATATACATATATATGTATAAATATGATGATTTACAAAAATACAAACAATCCTGAATACACTGAGGACATTTCAGATTTGCAGATTTCACTTGGAAAGTTACCAGTAAATATCCAGATGTCACCTTCAATAAGCATTCAGATGTGGCAATGTCTGGCAAGTTTACAAACTTCAGAGATACTGTGGTTTCGGTGGAAAAAAGAAGACACATCAAGCAGCTTTATCCCAGCAAAATCTACTCGTTTGATGGTATCTTTAATTTAGCCCTGCTGTTGCACTATATCTAACCCATAAAAAGAAAAATAAATAAAGCTGAACTTAACCTTTGTTGAATTTAGGAAGATTTTGGATCATTCTACCTGCCTGGTAAACACTGTTTGTCATAAGAATTTGAACTGTGGAAATCTTAGCTAAAGGGACATTATAAAAACTTTTCTAAAAAAAAGCATGTGTTTGCAGTGTGTATTGAGGATAAACCATATAAGCCCTCTTATTTTGAGGTTTGAGGAGGAAGGGAATCTCGAATCGTCGCTCCAGGTGAGATGGGAGCCTCTAGGTGAGGGCACGCGGGAGCTAGCAGCGAGACCCGGCATGCCGTTACCCGCCAGTCCCCTCCCTCCTGCCGCGGGAGAGAGGAAGGGCGAGGAGGCTGAGGGCCCTTAGGCTCCCCTTCCCACCCCCGCTGCTGCGGCATAAGCACGACGGCATCAAGCTCTGCGCTGGCACACGGGTGCTGGGCCTGCCGCTGCCAAAGAGCGTTCCGCCAGACTCTGCCCTGGGGGCACGGTGGGAGAAGCGGGGCACGGCAGGGGACACGAGCGTGCCCATTCTGGGCCATCGCACAGTTCCCGGGGCACGCTACAGAAGAGCTGTCTTACCTATAGCCGCTCACGCGCTTGCTAAAGATTGCGAGGACGCAAACGTCATTTAGACCTACGGCACTTCTCGTTCGGCAAGCTGCAACACCCAGGGCGGAGGTCAGTCCTTTGCAGTTATTTCACTCTGAAGTACCTGTGCCGGCGTGTTCAGTGACACACACGCGGCACTGTGCAAGCGTGCTGTAATCTAAAAAAAGGGGCAGTTAAAACGGGAACGAAAAGAAACAACATGGGCGATATTGTATGTTTTATTTCAGTCTTACAATGCTAAACTTAGCAAAATTATTACCCAGTTGAAAGGCAGTAAGTATGCTTAGTAAGAATTAAATATTAAAAATTTAATTATTAAATAATTAAATAAATAAGTTACTTTCCTTTAAACTTGCAACAACGGGCCCAGTCTGCGAAGTCTTGGTTCTGACCCCAGAGGTGCTCAGGGAGTTGAAGCAGGAGCAGCCCCAAGACTGAATCATTAGCTGGTGCTGTTAAAAATAGTCTTGTGAGCATTTTTTTCTTTTTGAGAAACTGAAAAATGGTCATTTTTAAATCACAATATATCCATGAGGAAATTCAGCTGTATAGTTTGTATAGCTTGTTGATGGTTTTGATTTTCTGCACCGAAACTAGTAGATGAGTGTAAAAGTAACTCTTATGCAACCAAAAGTCATTGTCCTACATAAACTTGAATATTTGTGTACATTTCCCAAGGCAAGTAGTATTAGTGACCTCAGTTGGAGTACTGAAAAGGTAAAAGTTATATGATGTGGGTATTGAGAATGTTTGCTGCACTAGGACCAAAAGTACTTCACAGGTTTGGTAATCTTACGATTGCCTAATGCATGAAACTCAAAATCAATTTCAGATCAATGTTTTTGACTCTTGTGTTCCAAAAACTCACATTTGGAAGAGAAAAGAAATACTTAAAAGGTTTGATTGCCATACATTCTGCAACTTGTAAGGCTTTCTACCTAGTGATGGATGTTCAGCTGTTCTGAAAATCAGAAAATAAGTCATCCCTGGTGGGCGTGAGTGTTTTTTTTATGGTGCACTTTTGAAACAATACACAACACGCTTTGAATTATTAGAAGTCAGCTAAAAAAATCCACTGCCCTTTATCTCAGCTTTTTTTCCCTCTCGTTCTCATGCTTTAATAAATCAGACTCATTTAGAGACCAGTAAGGAAAGTGGAATTCATGAGGGCTTCTCTGTATTTACAATACCATAGCTTCATGCCCTGGCAGCTCAGTGCCATTCTTCAGAAATCAGACAGCAAAGCAGAGATTGATTTTCTTTTCTTAATTGCATCCCTGCCAAGACCCTACTGGGAAGAAAACAGAGGTACGGACTCAGGTTTTTTAGATGCACTGACACAAGCTTATTTGTCAGAGATCAAATCTCTAGTGAACAGCTTGCTGCAGCTTTTCTTTCCAAGACTTTGATAATAACATCAAATTGATGTTGCATTGGTGTGCACTGAGACAGCAAAGAAAACTGCAAAGATATTTGGAAAAGTACAGCAAAGGACAGAAAAAGAAGAGGAAAAAAAGCTGATGTTTTTAAACAGCTTAAAGACAAATGTGTAATACTTCTTAAGATATACTGCTGAGCAATATGCTTTATCTGGCATAATGCAGCAAAACTAATTTGTGAACAGCTATACTGTTGATTTGTTTCCTCCAAAATTTAACCTTCTGTCTGTAGAACAGGATTTCAAGACATTGAAAGGGGGTTGGACTAGATGACCTTTAAAGGTCCCTTCCAACACAAAGATTCTATGATTCTATGATTAATGAAACTCTTGACACTCAGGAACATGGTTAAAAAAATCACACATTAGCTTGGATTTCAAGCTAGATGTTGTCATCTTTACACAGGCAAAAAAGATCCATAAGCAAGAATTTCTTTGGCGCGGATGAAAGACTAGGGCATCTAATTCTTGACAGCATTTTGAATCAGAGAGGTACATTTTTTACTTCCTTAAGTATGATTCTGACAGCAAGAGAATCTTGCCAATCTTGAGAACACTAGAAAGCCAAATGCCATGTCCACTAGCTGCTAGCGTTTATGAAATACATAATTCCTTTCAAATATATTTTGCCTTTCTCCTCTCCCTAGCATCCCCTGCCCTTTTAGAAAATGGGGATACCTACCTAGGCAAACCGAAACTCTCGTCTCTGCACTTTCAAAAATATGCTATAACCACTAGACCATATCTCTGGCCCACTAGATTTTTCCCTCTCAACTACTTTGAAATTGTCCTGCTGCTAGTTAACAATACTAGTCTCAATGTGTCAGAGAAAAGCAAGCCTGAGAACATATCATTACTGTTGCCAATTGCCACTTAAGACTACAGCTGCAGTTATGAGCCTCTGGCCACCTTATTGTATCCAGTATCTGTGACAGGTTTCTATGCCTCACTAATCCCTATAGCACTTAACGGTGAGCAAGGGAGTGGCAGAGGGACTGCAGCCCAGATGCGGAAGAACCAAAGGCAACAAGGAGCCTCATGCCTCATCCCTTTTTTCTGCCTACTCTACACCTCCTTTTTGTCCAGCTTTCATTCTGCAAGTGCCCCTTGGTACACAGTGTGTACCAGACAATGGTTATTTTAGTATCAGTAATGCAATGTAAGACGACAATAATGTGCCTTTCTCTTAGCTGAGAGACTCAGTGTTTCTGTGAAGGAAAGACTTTTATATTGCAAACGTAAAATTTCCCACTTGGTGTATGCACTAATTCCAACTAGGTATGTAAACATACATGCCCATGCATATGAACAACACGCTCTCGTAACCAGTGGCTCAGTCCAAGCAGATATATTTTCTCAACCCCCCTCAACAGACATGAAGACTATAAAAGCAAGAGGAGGGAGAGGGACAAGCTACCAAAAAATAAATATTCAGGAACTGTCATCGAGCACCTTGAGAGCTTTCACATGCTTACACAAGCAATTCAAACATGCAACAGTATTGCAGATACGATCCTGTTGTGGTTTAACTCTAGCTGGCAACTAAGCACCACACAGCCTCTAGCTCACTCCCTGCCTCCCCATCAAAGGGATGGGGGAGGGAAATTGGAAAAAAACAGTAAAACTCGTGGATTGAGATAAAGACAGTTTAATAGGACAGCAAAGGAAAGGAATAATAATAACAACAACAAATATGAAAGAATATACAAAACAAGTGTTGCACAACACAACTGCTCATCACCCACTGACAAATGCCCAGCCAGTTCCTGAGCTGCAGTCACCACCCCTCCGCCAACTCCCCCCAGTTAATATCCTGAGCATGACGTTATAGGGTATGCAATATCCCTTTGACCAGTTTGGATCAGCTGTCTTGGCTATGCTCCCTCCCAGTTTCCTCTCCTCACTGGCAGAGCATGGGAAGCTGAAATGTCCTTGACTTTGTATAAGCACGACTTAATAACAACTAAAACATCAGTGTATTATCAACTTTATTCTCATCCTAAATCAAAAACATAGCACTATACCAGCTACCAGGAAGAAAATTAACTGTATCCCAGCTGAAACAAGGACAGATCCCTTCAACCTACAAAAATAAATCAAAAGAGAGCAAATGAGTAGTTGACCTCAAATACTTCAAAGATCAATTTAAAAATTCAAATTTTTGATAAATACTTTAAAGAACATAACAAATGCCATTAGAAAGGGGACTGTGTGTCCTCAAGACTATGAGAGATGCCTGTAATTCACTTTTGTCCAAAATTTTGTTTCCATTTCTTTGATTGTGAAAGCGTCATGGGTCCTTGCCATTTTGTTTTTCAACACTGCCATTAAAATTCATGAAAATGCAGACAGCATCTGCCAAATGTGACCCACATTTTTTCACAATCTCTTTACTTCAGTGCAATACAAAGTCAAAATCATAGTATACATGATCCAGTTAACAGAGGTGCTGCATAACAAAGTCCTGGGGTGGAAACACCATCCTCTACAAGTTTTCTGACTACAGAAGAAGAGCACTTGAAAAATATCAAAGTACACTTTAGTATTTACCCACTTACATGCTTCTTTTTGCTCTGGAACAAGTGTTTCCTGATTGCATATAGTTTTGTTTTGTTGTTTGTTTGTTTGCTTCTTTGTTTTTAAATATAGTGCTTCTTCTTCCTCTTTCTCAACTTTAGTTAAATTTACCACTTCAGGAAAATTTTCATGTCATTCAAGTGGTGGAAGAACTGTGCTGGTTTCAATATTTGCCTTTTCACTCAGGGAGCCTGTCATCACTGACACAAGCCCAAAAAGATGAGGTGCTTATATAAGGTTGAAATAATCTAGGGAATCAGATCCGAACACAAGTACACAAAATAACTCAAATTGGTTAAATCTGATTAAATAAAAATTCTGACTCTGCTTACTTAGCTATTTTGATAGGCAATTAAGTAGAGACACCCCAATAAAGAGAAACAAGGACAAGAAGATGGTTAAGATGGTTAACGATTAAGAACATAGAGTTAAACTGCTTGTCATACATTAGAAAGTCAGCTTGTTTTTCACATAAAACTGAATTTTCTAAAATGAGAACTCTACTCAATATTCCAATCCTTGTTAAAAACTTGGCTTTCAGAGCTGTTTGCATTAAATTCAGTCATAGTGCATGAAGGAGCTCTATAAAACAAGATGCCTTGTTAAAAGGTTAGCCAAAAAGATTCTTCCCATCTTTAGCCTTGATCTGATTTGGTGGAGTACCTTAATAGTCTCCTAAAAAATGGCACCTGGATATTACTTTACCTTCAGCCTAAAATTAACGTTGAACTCCACAGGGAACAGGAAGTAATTCTTTCTTCTATTTGTCTACTTAGCTTTTCAGCACAAATAAAAAGGGAAACAAAACTCCGTCTCAACTGGAGCATCTCCAAATACTACATTGTTTAGTTCAGATGAGCGAATGTATTGGTTTTATTATGTTCTCTGACAGATTTGAGTAGGCCAGAGCATTGTTCTACAAGTTAGCAGAACATATAAGAGATCCATAAACATTTTAAAGTAGAGAACATATAATCTCGTCTTCATAATCAGGGCTTGTTTCCTTAGATTTCTAGAGATTTTATGAAGAGGAATTTCTTGAGCCACATTCAGAGATATCTATGAGTTAGACAGCCATGTAGGTTCGCATTTTCTCTTATTTCTAATAAATGATCACCTAGTTACCACATACCATTACTTTATATTGTAGGCAAGTGCTCTTCACTGCAGGTTCTTAGTGGTTTTGAAAGTTGTTTCTTTTCACCTGGGCTTATTGTAGTACCATCTTTCTCCTGCAGAGGACATGCATCCAGTAACATTAATCCATGATCCCAAAACAAATTTGAATAGAAAAAACTGTCCTTGCCTACAATAATTTTCTCTGTCGGTTCACAGAACCAACCTGTGGCAAACTGTAGTTAATAAGCACAAAAAAGTGGTAAATAATTGGCATTCAGAGTTTGGTATTCATCAAATTAGTTCCTGTGAAGTATAAATGTTCTAGTCAATCTATTGCTTTTCCATCCTTGTAAGCCTGTCTAGAGATTTCGGAAACTATGTAAGTGTCTCAGCTGTTTCCACAGGACTGTGGTGCCCATCTTCACAGACATTAACTGACAGTCTCGTCTCCAACATCATTAGCAAAATCTTATTGTTGTAGCTCTATAGACCTCACCATTCAACAAAGGAAATTGTAAGGTAACAGATACCTTTCATATTGATTTTGATGAGAATTGGAGCAGACCTTGATTGTCTGGTAGTTAAAATCTCATTCTCATTGCTTACTTTGTACCAGGAGCTCAGTCAGTTTCCTTCCGTTATTGACTTGCAGAGTCTGTTACAGACTGTTTAAACATGAGTCAGCACAGATGTCACAATGAGGTACTTTTCACAATGCATCTTGGGATTTTTGGCAGACATAAGTCGCCCTGATGTTTAATGTTCTGTGCTCTTTTTTTAAGTTTAAAATCTCCTGCTTCCTAGATAGTGCACCACAATTACGTTAGGGACTGATTCAAAGTCTGCTGTGGTCACTAGGATGCCTTTCATTTACTTCACTAGGATTCGAAATAGGTTCATAATCTCTTTCAGGCTCCATGTCATGTCTTGTGACCTGGATTTTGAGGTCTTACTTATAAGAACTTTTAAGTATGAATATGAGGTAAATGCATAAAAATGTAGATGGCAATGCACTGATACAAACTAGACATAAAATTATGTCTGAAGACAAGTGGTGTGGACCCCACTCTGCTGAATGCTGGACATCTATTTGGAAATACATTAATCTATTTTTTTCCCCGATTTTCAGAAGCTTTTTTTTTTTCTTTTTTTTTTTTTTTAAAGGATAGTACATCTTGTCTATAATTTATTTTTAAAAGGGCTTTAATCTGTTAAAAGGTCTGAATAGCATAATTATCAGAGTTGAAAGTGTGTTTAATCACTTTTTGAAGAGTGAAGTGGGCTTGATGGATTTCCTTTAATTAAGCTTTTCAGATGAGTCAGACAATATAAATATTTTTGGAAAATTTCCTCTATTATGTTCTGCAGCAGGTAAGTTAGGTCAGTAAACATTTCCAGAGCTTAAATTAAGAGGGCAATATATCACTCTGTACATTACAAAAGGGAAAGACTTATTACACAGAGAAACAGATTTGTGCAGCCAGCTTATTATCTTTTTATAGTAGATTATACTTCCATCTCCACCAAGATGAGCTAACCTCAAGGATCCTTCTTATTAATAAAAAAATCACAAAGATAACGAGAAATGGCATTTTGATGACATAAACTGGAAGAAAAGAAAAAGAAAAAAAAATCCAAATATATTTCTGAAAGTGGAAGAGTCAGCCTAAAAATCAATAGCTCATTACAAAAATAAGTATCAGAATAATTTTGTATTTTTTTGAACAATGCTTATTTTTATCAGTGGAAATGAGTATGGGCATCATTTTGACAATATCCAACCTATTTAGCCTCCTGGAATTTGATGACAGAAGGTGTACGGGTACTGCTATATGAATGTTTTGTACCAGCTGTCTACTCAGTAAGTGGTCAACACAAAATTTTACACTCTGATTTGTCATTTTCTGGGAAAGATCTATGACTACAGCCAACGTTCTTTCCGTGATTCTGTGTCCTTTGTTTTAATGGGAAGTATTTTATTTTTAGACTGTGACATTGATGTTGTACTCCATTGACTGGCTTGGGGTTAAAATATATACCTATGATTGAGTTTTTGGAAAAAAAGGCACATAAAACATTCAAGTGCATTCAGCAGGTACAAAAACTGAGCATTAAATGGTAAATACATATATTTGAAGAGAACCTATTCACAATAAAGAAACACTGCATCAACCTCTTTATTTAGAGGAAAAGTATTTTAATGATAAAATGTAACACATACAAGGTATATATCGCAAGTATTTTCTAAGACCACTTAAAAAATCAGTATAGTGTGTACCATCATGGGACTAGTAATTATGTGGAAATGGGTTAACAAAAAACAATTTTAAAGGAAATCTTAGGTGGTAATATAGAAGAAGGAATAATTTCTAGCAAATTATTTATTAGACAATTAAATATCTTTTTTGGCTTGTATAATTTGTGAGCAGACCATAGCTTTCCCTAATGAATTGTTTATTCACATGTATTCAACAAATGTCTTCCTAAAAATTTTTTTTTATAGACTGTACATCTTCAATATGCGCTTGTTGATTGCAATTGACCCATAAAGTCAAAGTAAATTGCTTCTTTTCCCTGATTGAATGTCCCCATAAGACATTTTCACCAAGAGAATAAAATTCTGGGAAAATTTTCAGATAAATATAAACTCTTATAGCTGCACTTAAATGGATATAACTGGAATGGTTTATATATACTGAGCATCTGGCCTTTGACTTTCAAAGGCACATGTACACTTTTGCAAACCTTGCTTGCTGATGTGTTCTTGGAATTTAAGCACAAAAATAAATCAAAACATGGTGTAATTACTTCACTGTTACATTTAATTAATATTTGAGATTTTTTTCCCTGTCTCTTAATGAGTACTGCAAAATATTTCTTTTTCAAGACCATCTTTAAAATTTTATCTTGAGTATCGGCAGGAAGAAAATAATAGCAAGAACTCATCACATTTAGTGTGTGACTTCCCTTTTACTCATGGCACTGGAATAGCAAAAACACCAGGAAAAGAGAATGAAGGAAGGATTGCACCTATATACCTTTGATCCAGACACCACAGACAACCTGTAGCTTGATAAACAATTCAGTTCTTATTATATTTTTCTGCATTACTCCACAGAGAAAAATATTTCAAAGACAGTTAACTTGACTTCATCGTTGTTCATGAAGTATTGTTAACTTCTTGAAATCATGAAGTATTGTTAACTTCTTGAAAATGTTATCTCAGAGGTTCATTAGTCAATCAACAGAAAACACATATAAAAAGGATTAGCAGCCCTTACAATCAAAGGCATCTACTATCATGCAGATAAATGTGTTACAAATAACCATTTTACTAGATTCTTCTCATGTACTACTGAATTTACAATAACTCACTAGTATTAGTTTTCATAGAAGTTGTGTCCTGATTTATTTAACTTGTTAAAGACTTCCATTCAATGTGCAATTTATATTTGTTAAACAGACCTTAAACGTACAGGCCCATGCCCTGGAATATGTGTAGAGCAACCATTTTCTAAAGCAGAAAAGAGGTAAGGGGCAGACGAAGGATTTACAAGTAAATATTATGAATTTAGCTTTTAAAAACTTTTCTTTATACATTTTCATTTTTAACCAGAAACAATACAGTTATGTAAAAGCATGGAAAACCATGCAGAATGGCATTCATATCAAAGACAATTTTCCCTCCCCCCAATGTTTTAAGGTAATGCTCAGTTGTTTGTAATCAAATTTGAAGGCATATCTTCAACCTACTTCATTTTCTATATTATTTTCACTAGAAAAAACATTCCATGTTACTTTTCCTCAAGCAATTACTACAAAATAAACTGTTTCTCTTTATGAAAAATCTACTGTCCATCCAGCCCTGTGGGTCCTAGATTGATTGGTTGTTTTTTCTACATAGTTATATACTTTGTTATAAATGACACATAAAATAGACATTTAATAGAACTAAAACCTCAGCATAGATAAGTTTTTAACCAATATCTAACTGATACAAAAGAAGGCTCTCTCATTATTTTCATATAGGAATAGAACTTAGATTAGGTGATCTTCTAATGTCAAAGAGGTTTTTACTACTTCTAGGGAAAAACAAAGGGAGTGAAGAATTACAGAATTTCATCCATGAATTTGTGCCTTCCAAGACTAAAGCAAGAAAGCTTAGCTAACTTTATACCTTTACCCTTTAGTTCCCTAAAACAATATTACATTTTTCTGAGGTAATGATATTTGCTCTTGACATCCTCTAACAGAAAAAAAAAAATATTGTACTGGTTCTGGCTAGCCTAGAGGTTAATTTTCTTCATAGAAGCTAGTATGGGGCTATGATTTGGATTCGTGCTAAAAACAGTGTTGATAATGTAAAAGATGTTTTCATTATTGCTGAGCAGCGTTTACACAGAGTCAAGGCCTTTTCTGTTTCTCACCCCACCCCACCAGTGAGCAGGCTGAGGGTGCACGGGGAGCTGGGAGGGGACACAGCCAGGACAGCTGACCCCAACTGACAAAAGGATATTCCCTACCATATGACATCATGCGCAGCATATAAAGCTGGGAGAAGAAGGAAGAGGAGGGTGTTCAGTGTTGTTATTTTTGTCTTCCCAAGTAGCCGTTACGCGTGCTGGAGCCCGGCTTCCCTGGGGATGGCTGAACCCCTGCCTGCCCGTGGGGAGTGGGGAATGGATTCCTGGTTTTGCTTTGCTTGCGTGCGCGGCTTTTGCGTTGTCTGTTAAACTGTCCTTATCTCAACCCACGAGTTTTACTTTTATTTCTGATTTCTCTCCCCCATCCCGCTGGGGGTGGCGAGTGAGCTGAGCAGCTGTGTGGTGCTTAATTCCTGGCTGGGGTTAAAACACGACATATATCTACTGATAATTTTAGTATTTGTGTCTTTCATATTTCAGTATATTTTTTCTCCAGAATTCGTAACCATACAATATCTGTTACTTTTTTGCTTTGTGGCTTTTTAAATACTCAGAATTATTTTCCAGATGAAATTTTTCATTCGTTGAACCCAATGACAAAGCTTCATTGTGATGGGTTGACCCTGGCTGGGTACCAGGTGCCCATTAAATCCCCTCCATCACTCCCCCGCCTCAGCTGGACAGGGGAGAGAAAATATAAGGACAAGCCTGTGGCTCGAGATAAGGACAGGGAGAGATCATTCAGCAATTACCATCACGGGCAAAACAGACTCAACTTGGGGAAATTTCTTTAAGTTCTTGCCAATCAAAATCAGGCCTGTGGGTAGAGATAAAGGCAGGGAGAGATCACTTGCCTGTGCCTATCACAGTTGGAACAGACTCTACTTGGGGGGGAGAAATAATTTATTACCAATCAATTCAGAGAAGAATGATGAGTAATGAACCCTAAATCTTAAAAATTCTTTCCCCCCAGTGGTGGGTTGACCTTGGCTAGATGCCAGGTGCCCACCAAAGCCACTCTGTCACTCCCCTTCCTCAGCTGGACAATGAACAGAAAAATATAAGGAGAAACTTATGGCCTGAGATAAGGACAGGGAGAGATCATTCAGCAGTTATCGTCACGGGCAGAACAGACCTAATTTGGGGAAATTAGTTTAATTTATTGCCGATCAAAATCAGAGTAGGATAATGAGAAATAAGATCAAATCTTAAAACACCTTCCCCCCACCCCTCCCTTCCTTCTGAACTTTGCTCCTGATTTCTCCACCACCTCCCCCTGCAAGCAGCACAGGGGGACGCGGAATGGGGGTTGAAGTCAGTTAGTTCATCACATGTTGTCTCTGCTGCTCCTTCCTCCTAAGTGGGAGGACTCCTCACACTCTTCCCCTGTTCCAGCATGGGGTCCCTCCCACAGGAGACAGTCCTCCACCAACTTCCTCAACATGAGTCCTTCCCACAGGCTGCAGTTCTTCATGAACTGCTCCAGCATGGGTCTCCTCTGTGGGGTGCCGTCCTTCAGGCCCAGACTGCTGCAGTGTGGGTCCCCCACAAGGCCACAAGTCCTGCCAGGAAACTTACTCCAACATGGGCTCCTCTCTCCAAAGGTCCACAGGTCCTGCTGGGAGCCTGCTCCATCAGGGAGTCCACAGGTCACAGCCTCCTTTGGGCATCTGCCTGCTCTGGCATGGGGACCTCCATGGGCTGCAGGTGGAGATCTGCTCCACCATGCACCTCCATGGGCTGCAGGGAGACAGGGGGCCTCACTGTGGTCCTCACCACAGGCTGCAGGGGAATCTCTGCTCTGGTGCCTGGAGCACCTCCTGCCCCTCCTTCTTCACTGACCTTGGTGTCTGCAGAGTTGTTTCTCTCATATGTTCTCACTCCTTCTCTCTGCCTTCAGTTCCGCACGTTTTTTTCCCCTTTCTTAAATATGTTATCCCAGAGGCACTACCACCTTTGCCAGTTGGGTTGGCCTTGACCAGAGGTGGGTCTGTCTTGGAGCCGGCTGGCATTGTCTTTATCAGACACAGGGGAGGCTTCTAGCAGCTTCTCACAGAAGTCACCCCTGTAGCACCCCTTTTACCAAAACCTGGCCATACAAACCCAATACATTCACATTTTCTTAAAGTCCTAAATTTAGGGCATTTTTGGAAATTAACCAAAAAATATTTACCACTTGTCTTTGAAAGTGTGATGTTAATCTGCTTTAACACACTGTTGAGGAGATAGAACTTGGAGATATTCCACAGAGATATCTCCACATCTACATCTTACAGTATTTGTTTAAAGGAATGATTTATTCAATTAATTTCACTGTAAAGATAATTAGGTAAAATAGTTCAAAGAAACATTCCCCCACAGATTACAGCTTTCTGTTCTTGAAATAAATATATCTGTTACAGAATGACAAGTGGATGGATCACTTTCAGGAAATTCTACAGATCACTCTGGAAAGTGTACAAAAGTGCCTCAGTGACATATGTCTCTATTACCTTATGCACCTTATTACCTTATTTCAGATTCCTTTGGTTTGAACCATCTCACTTTTGTCACCTTAATGCCAGTCAGTAACTTCCATTTTTTCTTATCAGCAATAATCTTCCCAATATACCAAGTACAAGAACCTTACAAACAATATTTGTCATGTCAGTCAGAAAGACTAGTGAGTACTGAACCTTTAAATCCCTTTGATATATTTGTAAGTGCTACTACCCAGGGTTTGTCCAAGCCTTTCTTTTTATCATCACCATTTTACCCTGTAAAAACAGAAATAGAAATATCTTAAAAACAAACAGCTTAAATTGTCCACTAGCATACTTCAGAATAAATCCAGTGCTAAAATCTTTCTATACAGCTGAGAGGTACATTGTCCTATTACTTTTTGCACCACGAACTTGCAATATGGATGAGTAGTTCTTTAAACTACTCTCACGCAAGATTTGCACAGTTGTTTCTGAGAGAACTATAAATTGTTGTTATAGAAATGATTCTATTTGTTAAATTCAAACACAAACCACCTTTTTTATTTTGGTTTGGTCTTACACATCTATTTAGATAAGATTTTGTTGTTTGCTTTAACATTCAAACAGTGATTTGTCATTTAAAAACTTATACTACTAATTCATAAATTCAGTGAAAGCCCTTTAAGATCTGTATTGTTTAGTCATTCTATGAATAGTACAGTAATAAACCTATTGATTCAAGTTTAGCACTTAGCTAAAAGGCTTGTTATAGTGTTGATAATATTTCAATAGGTCAATAAAATAAGGAAATACAGGGTAAGTCGGTCAATAAATTTAACAATGTCAATTTGTTTGCACGCCAAACCTCCAAATCAATCAAATGTGCATGCAAATAGCTCTATTAAATCTAAACTGGATTAAGAAGAGAAGATACTTAAGGGTATAATGAAAATTGAAGCTCTTCTTTAATTATCTGCATAAAGTGCATCACCATCAGCATAAAAAATACAGTTACTGCTCGTTGGGTAACAATGAACTGCTTAACCAATGACAATAATAGTAAACTCCTTTTAAGATTTATGGTCACGATTCAGCCAAGTACCTAATTTCTTGTCTAAATTCAAGTAAAAGAATAGCCTGGTTAAAGATAATGGAGCAAGATATGTAGCTGTTACAAAAGATGAATGCTTAAGAAATGCATTTCATATCATGGAGGAATTGCATTCTTTTCTTTTGATTGCGTATCTTGTCAATAAGTTAACTTTCAAAGTCAATGTGGATAAACATTTAACCACTACCTAAACATAGACATCAGTCCTTCAGGTGAATCCTTTAATGTCAAAACCCGCATCTTTGGAAACCTAGCAGAGAAATCTTTGAAACAAGCATTTGGGTGGGAGTGTGCAGGGAAGGAGAAAAAGAGAAAGATAAAGGAAGATAAAGGAAGAATACATGCTTATACTTTTTATTCTACTGTTTGAAGGTAGCCTGACTAGCTTTTGAGTTTAGTATCTCTTTCATTCACATCTATGAAGTGCAGTTCCCTGTTTCCACTAACAAACCCATTGTGTAAATCTGAAGTGGCTACATACTTGACACCTCACTGACAACTATTAACTAGTTCTTGTAGTTAGATGGACTTCACGATACTTTGCTTTGCATATACACTGAAGCAACTACAGGATCAGAATTGAAAAAACCTAAGCAAGAAGATCTGTTGAGCTATAGTTTATTCCAGGAGTTCAGTGCCCAGGAGGAGGGGAAACCAGCTCAAATAATTTTTCTGCAGGAGCCACCTAATCTCTAATGTATATGCACTCACCAACAAACTACAGAGTATTTTGAAGATGGGGAATGGGCTTTCTAAGTCCACCTTGCTGAAATTTTCAGTATGTATATACAATTAAATATTTATTGGATAGGAAATAGACTGGTATTATGAGAATTACTCTAGCCTTGTAATGGAAGGAGAGACCTGAGTTGCAGTTCCTTTTCTGATGAATGCTTATGGGTTTCATACTAAAGAATTTCATATTAAGGTATTACTGAAGCAGAGGACTGGAGTGCAATTCTTATTATTCCTCCCTAACCAGTAGGCAATAAAGTCATTCTTATTCTCTTTCTGATTCAATGAATATTTAATTATTTCATGCAAAGCTGAAAACTTCAACAAGAATATGCCCACCCTTATTGTATTCCATAACCATAAGTATTTGACTATTCAACTCAATCGTTACATAGGAGGAAAAGATGCCCATAGATATTTCACTAGAAGATGTGACTCATGCTTCAGTCTTTCATATGTGGAAAAGTGCTCTACCAACTGAGTTTTAGTATAAAAGCATGTGCTATCACACAGTTTTGTCTCACATTTTCATAAGACAAGTACTAAAACTCAGCAGATTTTAACCAATATAGTCCCCAGTGGAGAAAAGTGTTTCTTGCCAGAAAGGTGTGCAACTTTGTGGGAGATATGTAAATCCAACACATAGGTAAAACTGAAAATATGCTCTTCACTCTTTCTATTAGTGTCTTCTTGCCAACCAAACATTTTGGGATTCAATTCAAGCTCTCTCTTTGCCTTTTTCATATTTCCCTGGGCAAAGTGGAAGGGATGCTATTTCCTCTAGGCACCAGGAGACCCAAACTTCACAGAAAAGAGCTGCATAACCTGACTTTAGCCATCTTGTTCTCTTCCTTATACCACATAACACATTTCTTTCAATAACACTAATACTGAACACTTACCGTCCTCATAAGCTCCACATTCAGCTTCTCAGTAGCTGAGCTTACACTGCAGGGGAGCACTCTGTAATGTATCTCAAGACCCTATATCCCAGGTACACATTCAGAGCTTATTTACCTGCATGTGCCCCTGCTTGTCCTGGTTCCTGTGGAGGGATGTCTAGATTCAGAAGGAGAGAGCTGATACTTAGTTTTGACTTACATCTGTAATAACCCGCACTAACTACTAATGAAGTTACTTAAGCTAAAAGGGACCTAGAAATTGAGAGAAAGAAGAAAAAGGGCTAAGTGGAAGAAGTGCAAATGCTAAGAATTATGGAACAGATTAAATTCCTCAAAAGTGTAGCAGGTCATTGGAAAATATTCACAACAGAAATTACATCTGTTTATGAGGATGAGCAGCACTACTCAGAAAGGCAATGAACAGAAGGGATCTCTTTCACCAGCACATTGTTGGGCAGCAGCATTAAATTTACCATTATACTACTGAGAAAAAAATGTGAGGTAGTTATAAGGCTGAAAAATGTAAGTAAATAGTACATGAAAAATGTGCTACATGAAGTTACTCTAAAGTGCTTAAGGATAATCATGTTCATGTTAGTGTTTCTATGACCTAAAATGGAGGAAAGCTGCTACGCCACACAGTCTCAATGAAAACAGCAAAGCCGAAAAAAGCATGTGATGCTTCAGAAACCACAAAGCAATGGAGATCAGCTAGAAGGTGACTCATAACAATTGATATAATGGGTTGGACTGTCAGCACATGTCTTCCTAGGAATGGAGTGACGTATGGGTAACTGGCCTTTAAGACACTTGTGCTGAACCGTAATACTGCCTATTGAATGCCGTGGAGCACTGTAACTATTCTCAGTGTTAACAGTGTGATGGATTACTAAAACAGAATTTTCTTTTTGAGAAGATCACCATTTCATGAGGATAAAAGCTGTGGCTGTATCACTGTTCTCATAAAAACTGTGCCTACATTTGTAACGCCACAGTTGTTCCTTCTCCATGTGAAAATATTGAGAAATATTGTCTGGGATCAAGTCCCAAGTGACATGTCAGCAACATCACCAGCAAATCTGTCTAATTTGGGAAAAAAAAAGGGGGGGGGGTGTGGACCACCTCATTTTGCGTGTTTGATCAAGTTTTATTTGATTATTGTTTTATTCTGGGTAAACACCAGTGTCCTATAGTTAGAATACAGAGCACTACTTCATTTAAAAAGAAAAGTGAAAGGAATGTAAACCCTTGAATTAGACCTCAGCAAGCATTAAATGGCTTGTAAGTCAGAGAGATAATTGCATTTATTACAACTTCATCACATTTTTTATTCATACAAATTGGAAAACTTATTAACATTTGAGAGATGTTAGGTTAGCTGTACTCAGTTCTCTTGCTGCTATAAGGATATAGTGTGAAATGAAATGTCTCCTAAAGCTTTTTTTCAATACACAGACTAAATGAAGTGTAATTTTCTGATAATTACCTTTAGCAATACAAGCTATGTATATTTTCAATATCAGTACACCCTACTTTGGTATCTGAGCCTTTGATGACAAATTACATTTACTTTTGATATGTTTTATTCTGTCAGATCATAAGAGGACTATCTGTTATATCTGAAAGGTCAGGCTTCCATGCTTACTTATGTGTGAACATCTTCAAGACAGATTGCAGCAGTGGAAAAAAGTCATACAGTACATCAGGTGACCTAAATTTTGTCGTTGAATCAAGATAAGCCCTAACTGATTATTCATAAACTAAATTTAATAGCTAATATCTGTCTTCCAACCCGCAATAACATCAGCATTTGCCATTGCCTAGATGTTCTTACATGAGTAAAATTTCACCAAATATTTATTTAAATTATTTTCCTCTGCATCTTAAATTTTTGCTGATGTTACATTTCCTGGCCCAGAATCTATCTTCTAATGAAAGTAAAAGGTCGTCAAACGCATCCGTCTACACAGTGTAGGAATTGTCACCACCAAACAACTCCTGTTAACAAGAGGAGTACTTTTAATGACATGTTGGTAAAAACTTATAGATGTTAAAGGACTGAAAACCTGGAAGACTTAGCAAATGCCATTACCGTAAGAGAACTAACTGGTGGCTCAGATGGAAGAAGTGTGATGCACTTGTTCACTGCCTAACAGCTTACCTCTCTAGATTCACCCTCCACAGGTACAGGGGCTGCAGATTAGTTTTCTTCTCCTGTCTTGCTAGTCAGAAGCTAGTCCCCCTTCACCTTCAGTAGAAGTAGCATGAAGCACGTGTCAGCCTAGGAGGCTTTTCAGAACACAGACCATAATCTCATGGCTAGCTGATAAAAATATATATTAAAAACTTCTCTACTGTAAGGAGACCGGGCAGTGCCATTAGCAAAAACCTAACGACTGGAGCTTTGTTATACATTTACCCACTTAACAGAATATCTGATTTTTAGGTGTGATCATCTTTTGGAGGACATTTGCACATTTAACTTTTAAAAATCAGTTTCATTTTAAACATATCATCTCTATTCAATTCAAACCAAGATATGCAAATTCTCCTAACTATACTCTAGTGTTTTTACGAGTATCAGCAAATGGCAAAAGTAGCCAAGTTGGAGTTGTAGTTTAGCTCCATCTCAAGTAAACCTATTGGATGCCTGATTTACACCGTTTACTAGTGATGGCAAAAAAGGCCGATTGCACAGTTAGCTGGCATTAAAGGAAAAGCAGATAATTCAAGTTACAATTTATCAGATGTGACCTAGAAACCACATAGGCAATGAACTTAGAGCCATTAAGATAATTTTTTTTTACTGATTTTCATTAAAATGGGAATTTTGGCTAGTATTTTAAACACACCTGAGGGAGTTAGGGACCCAGATCCCAGTGAAATTCTTCATCCTGAATGTAATGAGATTAAATCCCTTAGGCTGTTTTGGAGAGCTTAATCTTGATGTTTTAGCTTAAACTACAGTCATTGAATACATAATACAAGTTGCCTGAAGACATGAGGGTGTTCTATTCAGCTAATAAAGGGCTCCAGTCTGAAAAGAAATGTACATGGATTATTTAAGAACCAGAGGAATATTATCTTTTCTTACTGTATGTTAGAAATAAGCATTGAACCTCAAATGGTTCTGTGCTTAAAGTATAAAATTCTACGAGCTTTATCCCGTTGTTCCTCCAAATACCAGCAAAGCACTTAAATTAAAACTGAAATGATGTAACTTTTTTGGTGGGGAAAGATGGAATCTGATGAGAAAAATAACCTGTTTGTGTGCACTTCAGAATAAAAGTCAGTTATTATACACAGATAGAGATTTATCATTTTCAAGCAAAAAAGAAACATGGCTTGTATCTGGACTGATTGAACTCTTAGGGGGGATTCCTTTAACTAAAAAGTTTTCATTTATTAGGAGTGGGGTTTTTTGTTTCGAGTTTTATTTTACTTTTGTGATCAAAAGGAAATTTGAAATTTCTTGGGCAAAACCTAACTACCAAAAGTCAAAAGAAAAGCTTCTAGTGGTTTATTTAGCGTTCTAGTCCCTACAATGCCAATCCAGTTCTAATCTACCTATCTTAGAGTTCTGTTTCACATGAACCATTCATTTTTGTAACCCCCACCTACAACCCAACTCCTTTTGCTTTTTACCAATACTTGCATAAGCACTACGAAATAGTTAGGAAAATGTACATACTTTGGTTTGAATCGCAGGACAGTTGCAGGACTGTTCAAGAACACAGGGAAATTAGCATGCAAAAATATGTGGTGTGATCTGGGCATAATAAGATTCTACCTGGATTAACTTGGTCTATTAGTACAAGAAACCTTTTTGGCCTGTTAATCCTATACCAAAAGTAGGTTGTTTTTTGTGTTATTTTCTTACCTAGACAAGCATGTTGAAAATGACTAAGCAGTAATTACGCTGCTAGGTTGCTTTGCCACTGTCTGCCTCCTCCTAGAGTGGTGTTGCATAATATACACCTTGGAGACTGATTCCCTTTTATATGGCTTTTGATAAGATTGCACACTGACAATGGCAGCTTCACGGATAACAAACTCCAATCTGACTTTTCAGTCTGATAGTGGAACATAGTAATTCCAGTTTTTTCAGTTTGGGTTTGGGTTTTTTTCAAAGTGGATGCATCTACATTAGTGTTATGACTTGAAGTGTGCTTTTGAAATGAATCCATTGATAATACCTACTGTGCTTTAAACCATTTTATAGAGAAGTCTCAGACGCAAACTGTTGGATGTATCACTTTTTCACCCTTCGCTATGAAACGAACCAACTCAAGGAGGTCCAGGAGGTACCCCAATGCAATCCACCCGTTAATGGGCATTTATCCCATGGTACTGGACTAGAGCTAGAAGACAGAAAAAAACATGAAACGTAGAGACGGTGAGTCCTCAGCACCACCTGGTTTGTTTTTCTGTCATACTCCCTACCCACTGCTTCACTTAAATCTATTGCTTTCATAAGTGGACTATCACATTGAGTTGTGTTCACATTACATGCTAAAGAAAATTAAGCAAACAAAAAAAGCCTTATTCTAGGAAAACAGATAAGTTCACAGTTACAAAAAGTCAGAACCATGGTTGTAAAAGGAAAGCATAAAATTCAAAGAAATAATTAAGATAAATGTGAAACTAATCTTACATGTATACTTTATATAAGTATCTTAACAGAAGAAAAAGTCTCCATATAATAGTACTCTCTGTCTTTCCTCAGTGTAGAGAAAATTCTTGTTTGGAAGTAAAGATAATTCTGTAGATCAAAATCCCCTAACTTTGCTTCAATCTTTTTTCCATTTTCCTGCCTACTCAAAGACCAGAAAACTTCCTTTGCAAATTGCTTTTATTTCGATTTTCTGTACTCAAACAACATTTATAGCAAGTTGGGGTGTGACAACAGAACAAAAGAATTACAGGACAGCAGCAAGTCTTGAAAAGCTTGAGCATAGCAGAGACAGGTCTTGAAAAGTGCATTTACCAGTGTGGAACCTGTATGAGGATGGCAAAGGAGATACTATCGAATCAGTCTGCATGCACACACATATACCATTTGCACGTGCACGGTTGCAGTTCTGTCATATTTAGCGATAAATTTGTGAATATTGTGCCCTCTAAGGACAAGGCCAGGCCAAAGAATGTACAGGCTGCCCAAGGATTTCTAAGAACAGTGCATTCTCTCTTCAGCTTTGCTCCTTCCCTGTTGAGGTCTGTGAGTCTTTGGGAGGATGTGTGCACACTGAAACAGCATGGGAAATGATCAAAAACCCACAAGAAGTCATTTGACAGAGTGAAGAGAACCATTAACCAAGGCCATACTACAGAAAAGCTGTTTTAATAAGAATGTGAGAATGTTTCAGTAGAGTACTGAAGCACAGCTAGAAACCCATGTTGCTTAGACCCTTGACAGCTGAAGAGGATAAAACACTCAGTTGTTAGAGGAGCTTCTGGCTGTGGATTTTTTGGAATGGAATGATTCCACAATTAAAGGGGATGGGTAAGTACTCTGATAATGAGCCATTAGAAAACCTCTAATGACACTTTTTAAAAAGTGCTGCTGATGACTGTACACTTCTGCTATGACTCATGGCACTGCAAGGTGAGAACAAGACAACTGAATAGTCAAAAAGGATGCCACGTACAGCAAGCAAGACACAGCCTCCAAAGTAGCACACAGACGCCTACCGACATGTCTTTGTTTCTTTTCATCAAAGTCTTCAGATAATTCAACAGTATTCCGAAGTGGAATAGTGTGGGCTGGGGGCGAAAAAAATTGCATTTCAGGATTTATCATCAGATCACAAGAAGGGAGTGACGCAAATGATCATTTTCCTATCAAGGTATGATGGGAAGAAATGGGTTTGTGCAGGACTGAATTTTTGTTTAAATGAACATTGAACAACAAACCCAGAAGATTTTAAAGCTAGTGTCACAAGCTGGGTTAAGAGTATATACCTGGGGACAGAAGGTCAGCTGAAACCTGAATATGGAGTATGCAACTACTGGTGAGGTCTGACAGCTCAGTTGCAATACATAAAGTCTATCATAAAGTGTGCAAAATGGAAAGTGACTGATTAAAGAACAAGGCTCTACAACCGAAATGCCAGACCTGATACTCAGAAAAGGCAACATCATATTGAGTAATGAGTATTGCATAGCTACTGTAGATTACTGCTCCTTTTCCTGGAAAATACTCAGGGAATGAAAGGAACACTTTCCAAGTATCTGACATGACAGAAAAGAGGCACACAGTACATCACAGCAGAAGAGGAGAATCTGAGTACCAAATGCTTTCTACCGGTTGCTCAGAGAGCAACAGGAAGGGCAGTCAGGTGAAAAGATGCGTGATACTGATGGCAAAAGCAGAACAGAAGAGAGACAGTAGCAAGATGCCGATATTTAATCACTACACATCATTCTAGATGGAAAGAAGGATGAAAACAGTTTCCTGATTAGAGTAAATACTGTCAGGCTAAACTAACTTTATAAGTTTCTGATTTTACAGCTCTTGTACTGCATTGACAATTTTTTAGGCTCTTTAAAAGGTGAACCTTTGCATATCACAGTCAGGTGGTTGTTGATGTCATTTGTGCAGTCCCATTTACCAGCACTTTCCTTCCTCCCTTCTTTGCATTTTCATTCTGTTCAATAGAAGTCTGTCAGAGTCAGCAAACTTGCTAAGGCTGAAACTACCTTTTGGATGGTACGGTCACGCTATCATCGAAGCACCTGGCAGAGTGCTGGCTTATACTTAAGCAAGACTTAGAACTTCCCCACATATGCATCATAAGTACAACTTACCCTTCATTTTACTTATATCAATTTGAGTAATAAATCATAGTTCCTTTACTGAGACAGAAATCAAGACCATTTTCTCATTTAATAGCTTTCATCTTTATGATGTTCTATATAATGGATATCACAGTACACTAATGAGTTTGCCAGCATTATCAGAAGATGTATCACCATCTACATAGTTTCTTTTTATCCCTGGAAAGACTGCATATATTTATCAGTTTTATAATTTCTCTTCACTTAAATGGATTATATAGGTAAAAAATCATGGTTCCTTAAAAATACATTGAAACATTCTTCTTCTTTAGCAATGTTCTTAGTGTACAGTTACCATTATATTTTCTCATTACTACTAATATACTGTGTCTCTGTCAAGTCAGTATTTGTCTAAGGAGAGTGTGACCACACATAAAATTATTTAATTTTAAAAACAGAATTAAGAACTGATCTACAGAATATGGGACTTCATTTAATTTATTCACAGGATATGAATGCCCATTTCTGAAATACAGTATTAAAAATAATAGATTGAATTTCTAGTATCCCTGTTTGAGAATCATCTGATGTTTCTGTAAGGATACAGGAGAAGCTTTTTTTTTAATGAAAATGTGTGAAATACATTAGCACATTTGAAATACAGAGGAACAAGGAAAGAATATGGAAGACGGCTCTTCTGCAACAGACCTTTAAACAAGAATCTTTGCTTTTTTGAAATTAAAAAAAAATACTGAAAAGATTATGTGGATTTACAACTTATTTTTGTTATTGTAAATTTTGTACTTAAAATTGCTATCAAAACTAGCATTAAAGATTTTCTGCTCTCAGTGGCATAACTGAGGGAAGACTAGAACTACACGATCAGTGAGCCAAAAGATGCCCAATATTTTCTGACAAGGTCTTGTAAGACCTGCAAGACAAATGGTTTCTAGCACTGGTGTTCTTGGGAGGTACCTGGATAAGGTTTTGAGTTTTTTAATAAAACTTTGATTTCCATATTAGAGACAAAGACGGGGGGGAAAAAAAAAAAAGATCATGCCTCAGAGAAAAATAAAATGAGCCACAAACCATATGGTACACAAAAAGTTTTGAAAAATATTTTCAAGTTTTTTTATTAGTTTTGTTCTATGCCATCTACAAAGAGTGTTGCACCTTCAGCACAACAATTCATTCTGGCCTCCATTTTGCACAGACTCCATGCATAATCAGCTTTATGCGCTGTGAACAACTTTGTCTACAGCTGAGGATTCATACTGTCATTTCTCACTTTCTACACCTATCAGCTATGAAGTTCCTGTCTGGGTAAGTAGATTTGGTAAACTTTTTCTTGAGCGAAGACTGAGATGGGAGGCTGGGTCCCCTTACTCTGAGTGTCTCTGATTCAAAAAGGTACTTAGGTGCTTATATTTAACCTGAGCCAGAATTTCAGTGGTTAATGCTAACAGAAAAATTTCCTTAATTTACCTACCCATGTTGCTAGATACATAGTTTTCCTGAAATAATGTGCCTCACACAGCAGAAGTTGATTTGTCATTACGTGTCCACAGTGCATGGACCATTGTGCAAAAAATAATTCATGAGGTAAGAGTTAGCAAGCAATAGAGGGAGTCCTACTCTGCAGCCCACTTAGGGTACCCCAACACCTATACCTGTCCCAATGAGGACTTCTCTAAATTACAAAGCCATTTCCATTCCTTTTTCCTCCTTGTTCACTTGAATCTGATATACATGCTTCTCCTCAGCATTTCCTGATTACTACCCTAAGCAGTGGAATTTGACATGTATCTCAGGTTTGTCATATTGATTTTCTGAGTCAACCATCTACTTCCCAGCAGTGGCATGGCTAAACCCTTATGTTTTTAATGTAGAATATAACTTCAATTACTATTCTAAGAACTCTTATAGTAGAAATAAGGCAACAAAAGAAGACAAGACAAAGGTTCCTCCTTTGCAATGAGCTTTACAAAGAACACTAAAGGACTGGGCAATCAAATTTGGAAAAAGAAGGCACAGTCACAATGTATCTTACACGGACCACATTATGATTTCCCATGAGAACTGAAATGAAGCAGTAGCTAGCTTCTGGCTTTTCTAAAGGCAAAGGAGGGAGGTAATGCAATGGTGACTCAGAGATAGCCTTTCCTCTCTTTATTAACTAGCAGTATTCCACAAAAGTTTAGGATGATGTTTTTACAATGACACGAAGATAGTTACTGCTTACTTTGCAAGGCAAAATAAATATGGAAAATAGTCTTCATGTCTGAATTTCAAAGAGTGTTCCAGGATAAGGATATCTTTGTATTGACATAAAATTTTATTCTGTCCATTAAAGACTGCAGTTGAATATTCATCAAGAAATAGCTAGACAACCAAATTCTAAGACAAAAAACTGATACCAATAACAGTCAAACCCTACTTTTGTGCTTGTACTAGTGAGACTAAATGAAGGCTCACATCTCTGTCTTAATGACGGTTGCTCCCTATTGAGCAAAAGTACTCAGGGTACTTCAATTATAAAATGCAATAGTAATGACACTGAAAAAAAAATAGTTATGATGAAGTTATTCAGATAAGAGCACACAAAATAGATCTTAATTCTGTATTCTTTCGCATAAAAATCCTTTTCTAACACATAAAGACCTGGCTGTTCCTCTGCTGAAAGTAAGCTGTGCAGTGTGGATAGAAGGAGTGAATGCTTTGGATAAGAAATTCTAGATTTTTTTCCTATTTTTGTGGCAGTAAAATTATTTATTTACTTTCCAATTTTGGAATTTTGGGGATAAAACTAAGGTTTTCAATATTATAAATATATGTTTTATACATTTTTTTTTTAGTTTTGTCTCATGTTAAAATATTGCTAATAGCATTCAGATACATATAATACAAATCTTGAAATGGAGTACCATTGCCTCCAGATTTTTCCAGGCTATCCTACTAATGTGACTCATGGGACTTTTTTCTAGCATAGTGAGTATATCTTGGGATTCCTAGAGAAATTACAGGTTTATAGTTAGCTGCATATACAAACAACATATGTTCAGTGATAAGAATAAAGGTGTATGGAATTGGACATCTACATTGTTGATCTTATTGCAAATACTCTTCTTTCAACCAGGCACCTCTCAGCTTAACTGCATCTTTCTTCTTCCTTTCCCGTCTCTCTATTTACATCTTTTTCAAGCCCAGAACAGCAGATGAGGTTGTACATGCTTGACTGAGTAAATACACTGGCTATTTCATCTTACATTGTAATTTCACCTTCCTTCAGAGACTTTGAGCATATAACCCTGCTTTAGTGTCACTGAAAATCAACTAATTTGAGGAAAGCAAGAGCAAACTTCTTCTTTAAAAATCACTGTTTCCTCAGTCACCTGTTCAGTGGAGGAAGCAGTCAGAGAAGAGAGGGACCAGTTTCACCAAGCACTTATTAACTCGGTGAAATACAGTTATCTGCAGTCAGGATCTTAATTTTCCTTTTTATGCCCAAAGACTCTACCTGAGCTGAGTGCTGGGTGCTTATTGCAGAGACTTTCTCCATCATAGTTAAATAAATAAATGCTCTATAATCCAGGCAGAGAAAACAAAAAATGGTGGGAGGAGAAATGGGCAGAGAGAGGTGAAATGATTTGTTCAAGATTCTCTGGCTAATTAGATTTACAGCAGTGCACAAAAACTAGTATTCTGAAATTGGCATGTGAGCCAGTAGATATCACTGTCTTTTCTTAAGGTACTCTCACATATATCATAGGACAAGCTCACTCACAGCAATTCAAGATAAGGAAAACAATGCCAAGATAAATTTTATGTTACCTCTGCAAAAGATAAGTATTTCTCCAATATTACTAAAGATCTATTCATAAAAAATCACAGTTGAAATACAGTTCTTTGTTTTCATTTGCATAACATTTATCCAGCTATTTACCTCTTGCATGAGTTTTCCCTTACCAAAAGTAGACAGCTTGTGAGAAAGTATTTTAAATGAAAGTGATATACATTTAAATAAAACAATTTTCTGAGACGTAATTTACCCTTCCTACTTTACCAGCCATAGAATTCAGTAGTTCTGAAATGCTGTACATAATGAATGCTAACCCCACAGGCGTAAGCAGTAATTGTCATTTTTCTGTCTTAAGGATTGCAGGTATTATTTATTTATAGTATAATACACTCAGGTTGTCATGCACTCCATGATTGTGCCACCACCAACCTTTATTCTACAGTATAAAAGAAAACTGCTCAAGGGATAGACTTATATATGCAAATTACACAGAAGCTATTAAAGTAATAATTGCTTATAACACCAAAATATTGAGGATGGTGAGACAAAGACCATGGAGGAGAATGACAGAACCTCACCTCACTTCAGTGGGCTCTATCTCAGATTTTACTGTGTCTCAAATCCACTCTGTAAAAAGCAGTGCTACTCTTCATTTAACTGTGCTCATTAACTTTCAGCGTCTTTCACCAGCTTCATTCCTGGCTCTGGTTTATTTGAACTGGAAAAAAATGGCTCAGACCCATCCCTGCAGGAGGTGACAGCCTTAATTCCTGATGCTGCAGAGGGCTTCCAGCAGCGGGGCAGGAGCTCTTGTTCCTCTGGGGGATGATGAAACCAACAACTTGAACTCTGATGTTTTGTCGTGGTTTAGCCCCAGCCGGCAACTCAGCACCACGCAGCCGCTCGCTCACTCCTCCTCCCGCAGTGGGACGGGGGAGAGAATTAGAAAAAAAACCTCGTGGGTTGAGATAAACACGGTTTAATAGGACAGCAAGAGAGAAGGAAACAACAATAATAATACCGACAAAGGAATGTACCAGAACAAGTGATGCCCAATACAGTGATTGCTCACCACCCGGCAATCGACAGCCCGTCCCCGAGCAGCGATTCCCGCCCCCCGGCCAACTCCAGTTTATGTACTGGGCATGACGTCGTATGGTAGGGAACATCCCTTTGGCCAGTCTGGGTCAGCTGTCCTGGCTGTGTCCCCTCCCAGCTCCCCGGGCACCCCCAGCCTGCTCGCTGGCAGCCCAGGACGAGAAGCTGGACTGTCCTTGACTGCTCAGCAACAACCCAAACCGTCAGCACCTTATCAACAGTTTCGCATCCCAAATCCAAAACACAGCCTTGCGCTGGCTGCTGTGAAGAAAACCAGCTCTATCCTGGCTGAAACCAGGACATGTTTAAACCTTCCCCAACACCCATAAACCACACAAACATGCACATGCACACAACTGCATGAGGTAACTGTTTTGTCATGTATTATCAGTCCTCACACTGGGAACTTGTGAAGTGATTGCTTTAATATTTTTTCTGTAAATAGCGTGAGGGTTTTCATCTGTTTTTTAATATTTCCATACATAATAAAAATTGTTACTTGCTATCTCTAGGATAGATGGAGAAGCTATCAGTGTGCCATTTTAACGAAGAACTTTTCTTTAAAAAAAGAAACAACACAACAACAATCTCAGATCCTGCACAGGGACTGCACAGCCAATTTTAAAGCATCCTGAGGGGCTTCAGTACATTTTCTGAACTTCAGGGTTGTATTTAATATGACTATTTCTATTTTTCAAATGAAGATAATTGAAAGAAGCAGGCCAATCATAAATTCTTAATGCTAATAGACTTTTAATTCCTATCCAACATAGTTTTTACATGTTTGTATGAATATATGTATTTTACATCTATTGTTGCTTAGAATATAAGAATTTAATATTAAAAATACTACCTTTGGATGTTAAAATGTAACTATATTGATCTTAATGCTGCAAATTATCTAAATGCCAACCTCATAATTAGATAATGAGATACCTAAATAATCTTCAAAGCCTGCAACTTCTAGCCTGATTTTCATCAGCACTCAGCATTCCCAGCTGGATCCAAGAATATCCAATACCTTGTAAGATTGTTTCTTTGTATCCTAGATTTATGTACTCAGGCAAATTTCCTTAAGAAAAAAATTATATTAATTTACATTAATGAAATAATCTTGCTTAGGAAATCATGAATTCATCACACAGACCTTTACTTAGTCATGTGTCAGGAAATTCATTCATCCACTGAAGTAAGCATATGATTTGTGTAGGCTTATTTCAAACTGAGGAACAACAAGTCTCTTCTCCAGGAAATTCTGGTTGAAGGGGGCTTCTTGATGGAAAATATTGTCTGGAAAAGATCTAGCTAAATATTATGGTGAAAGAGTAAGGAAGAGTGAGATCCATTGCTGACGAATGGTACGTTTCTCCAAATCTGCTCTCTCAAGAATGTAAATCCCTGCATCTGTGCATGGAGCACTCAGGTCTCCCAATTTCATCACCCACCTATGCTGTAGTTTAAGACTGGGTTCAGACCTCCTGGCTGTGCATACTCACTGAAGACCAACTCCCCAGAAGGTTAGCTCTCCTTGTAGTACTTTACTCAAAGAGCCTTTGAGGAGATCCAAGAAAAGGCCATTCACCTTAGGCTTTAATGTCCTCAATACTGTAAACTCTTCAAGACCGGGTAATGGTAATGCATGGTTCTTAGCTTCCTCCTTACCATTCCTG